>NW_027212549.1:0-52758 GCF_947461875.1 Haliaeetus albicilla
CGGGTCAATCTTTCCCTCGTTACTCCTCTATAAGCATTGCCCTGGTGCATTTTCAGAACCTCTTCCATTTCTGTGGCTGCAGCAGGATTTCCTGTGGGAGCAGGATTTCCCATGCCGACATGGCCCTGGGGCTCTGGGGGCCCTTGGCCGATGGAGGGGCGTGGGGGGCCGGGAAACGCACTGGGAGAAGGGGCAGAAAGCAGCACCCAGAGACCCCGAGTGCCAGGGAAACAGGCATTTATTTCCTTGTCCGTGAAGACACCGTTGCTGGGGCCCTGCTAGTGCCGCCGGCGAGGCGGCCTCTTGCAGGGCTGGGGAGAGTCCTGGGGGCCGGGGCCCTTCCTCTTTGCGGGGCGCCGGCGCCCCCCGGGCGAGCGGTCCCTGCCCCGGCCAGGAGCGGAGGGACCTGCCGCCGCCTCCTGCCCCGGCTCCTCCTGGGGCTGCTCCTGCTCTGCCCCTGACGGGCTGCTGGAGGAGCTCGGGTGAGGGGTGGGAGTCCCGTCCTGGGAGCCGGTGCAGCTGGGGCTGGCGGAGCTGGAGCTGGAGGAGCTGGAGCTGGAGGAGCTGGAGCTGGCGGAGCTGGAGCTGGCGGCAGGGCTGTTGTCCTCCTGCCCGGCAGCATGGGAGCGCAGCAGCCTCTGGGCCTCCTCGCTGCACTGACGCACAATGATATTGATGGTGCCGTGGACCAGAGATGCTGTATATTCCTCAAGGACAGGCTGCAGCATCCGGACCATGACCTCCGCATCCGGACCGTAGATGCATAGAGCGTACAGGATGCTGCTCTCTGCACTCTTTGCCTCCCACCACCACGCCCCAAATATTGCCTCCAGCTCCTGGCGCAGCCAGGGCAGCACGGGATCGAGGAGATGCTGCTGCCTTTGGAAAAGTTCTGCCCAGACCTCAGGCAGGAGGCCACCCACGGCCTCTGGCCCCGCAGCCCCCTGCTCAGCTGGGGACGGTATCCCCTGCGGAGACGATGGAGGGGACGCCGCAGGGTGATGGGGGCTGTTTTCGGGCAGGGGGCCGGGAGCGCTGCCTGCCTGGCTGCTGGCATCTGGCGACTCTTCGGGGTGTGCGACGACACACTGCAGATAGTCGTCTTCTCCCAGCACAGAAAACCTGATGTTCTCTACTGGTCTTCTGCAGAGCGGGCAGTCTGGTTTCACCTCTGTCCAACGCACGATGCAGCCCAGGCAGAACTGGTGGCGACAGGGCATCGCGTACGAGATGTCATCTCGAGCATCATGGCAGATGGGGCAGCTCCACTCCGTCTCCGTGGCCATGTTTGCGCTCTGCGGCAGGTTGGGGAGAGCTGAGGATGAGGAGCTGCTCCCCATCGCTGGCGCCGGCACTGCCAAAGGGCGTCGCGCGCTGCAAAAGGGAGAGAGGCCATGGTCGCTCGCTGTCCCAGGGAGGGGAGGGGAGGGGAGGAAGGAACGCCCAGGCCCCTCGAGAAGGACACCCTCCCGGCTCCCCGAGCCCCGTCGCCCACCCCACGGCCACCCCGGGGGGACGCTTCCCCGCACGGCTCACCTCCGCTGCTGCAAGATTGCCCTGCGGTGCCCGGCCGCCTGAACCTGGCAGGGCCGGGGAAACCCAGGGGATGGCTCCGGGACGGGCAGCAAGAGCTGCCGACGGCAGCCCCCAAAGCACCACCCGGCACCAGGAGAAGCCTCGCTCGACCCTCCGGACCTCGCAGGCACGCTCGGCAGGAGTCCAGGCACGAGCCAGACTGGCCCAGGCTCTGCCGGCGCCCAAAGATAAGCAGCGAGGGACGCGAGGTCACAGTCCATCGCTCGCTGACGTCAACAGTCCACCGCCAGGTGATGCCACCCTCCACCCCACGGTGATGTCACAATGGACCGTCCACCCTCTCAAAGACAGTTTTGGAATAAAGTACAGGAAGAATTGCATGGCTCTGAGGACCAGGGGAATAGAAAATGGACTGAGTAGACCAACCTGTAGAATAATTCATAGAAAAATTTCTGCTCTAAGTTGAGGAATCTCAACTTAGAAATGGCAGCAGAGGACAGAACAAAGTGATCAATTACGAAACGTCTCTGAGACATCAATATAATGCCTACTGTGAAAAAAATGTTTGTATCTTAGGAAAAAACCCAGCAATTGACAAATCGGACGTTGAGAGTCAAAATAGTTTGATACCCTATTCAAAGTTTCTTTTCAGACGTCCAAGGATTTTTCCACAGGGATTTGTTTTCCTTTTGTAAAGGCACTTTATCGTGTCAAAAAACCAAGACAATAAAAGACAAGAAAAGAGAAAGGAAAGGAAAGGAAAGGAAAGGAAAGGAAAGGAAAGGAAAGGAAAGGAAAGGAAAGGAAAGGAAAGGAAAGGAAAGGAAAGGAAAGGGAAAAGAAAAGAAAAGAAAAAAGAAAAGAAAAGAAAAGAAAAGAAAAGAGAAGAAAAGAAAAGAAAAGAAAAGAAAAGAAAAGAAAAGAAAAGAAAAGAAAAGAAAAGAAAAGAAAAGAAAAGAAAAGAAAGGAAAAGAAAAGAAAAGAGAAGAAAAGAGAAGAAAAGAAAAGAAAAGAAAAGAAAAGAAAAAAGAAAAGAAAAGAGAAGAAAAGAAAAGAAAAGAGAAGAAAAGAGAAGAAAAGAAAAGAAAAGAAAAGAACAAAGAAAAGAAAAGAAAAGAAAAGAAAAGAAAGGAAAAGATAAGAAAAGAAAAAGAAAAAGCTAAATATATGCCAACTAGAATGTCAAAATATGAGGCATTTAAACAGTTTCTCCTTCACTCTTTCCAGAAACACAAGGAGTGGTTTGATGAACAAAATCCTTTGGTGTGTGAAGTAGTTAGGAAGTGTCTCTCTGTCTCATGTGGAAGGCAATATTTTACTATTTCATACTGTTTACTACAGCCTCCCTCCAAAACATATGGTTCGCTGTCACATGTGACAAAATTTGTCTGAAGCTGCCTTTCAGCAGTAGCACTGTTAAATGCAAAATCAGTTTTCTACGTAAATGGCATACGACTACACAACAGCTACGTCAGTACCCTTTCTTACCAAGCTGTGTAGTTGTGTCCCAACTAACCAAAATGAAGAGTGGCAATTCTGCTAGGTGTTTCTTTGGAAGTAAATTACCAAGATTCATCGAGTCCACGGAAAATGTTTAAGGCCCCAATCCCTTCCATCTTGCATTTGTTCAGTGAACGGAAACAAGGCCTTCTCTTGTGAGGAAGCCGTGAGGAAACAGGTCATATTGCCCAATCAGTCAATCAGCCAATAGAGAACCAATAATCTCTATTAGGATTCCCTATTGGTTTCATTTGTCAGATGAAAAAAACAGAAGCCACTTCCAAACACTAACGCATTTGATACTACAAATTTCAGAAAAGCAGGGGTGGGATTAGTATTTTGCCTGCAATACAAAGTGATGCCTTAACTCTTCATCCTAAAGGCAGCCAGTAATGATAAAGACGGTGGAATTCAAACCGAGATGTAAGTGATTTTAAAAAGTGTTTCCTATGTTGTTTTTTTAACTCAGAAACAAAAGAATATATTTAAATTTCTCAATTTCCCTGTTGTTCACTGAAGGTACTGTGCTTGGAGAGAGCTCCACGATGTACACGTTGCAATGGACTAGAGCAGAACACAACAGAGTAGAACAGAACAGAACAGAACAGAACGGAACTATTTCAGTTGGATGGGACCTAGAACAATCATCTAGTCCAACTGCCTGACCACTTCAGGACTGACCAGGTTAAAGCATGCTATGAGGGGCATTGTCCAAATGCCTCTTCAACAGTGACAGGCAGGAAGCATTGACCACCTCCCTAGGAAGGCTGTTCCAGTGTTTGACCCCCCTCTCTAGTAAAGAAAGGCTTCCTAATGTCCAGTCTAAACCTCTCCTGGCGCAGCTTTGAACCACTCCCGCGAGTCCTACCACTGGATACGAGGGAGAAGAGATCAGCACCTCCCTCTCCACTTCCCCTCCTCAGGAATACTTGCTTGGAAACTCCAGACTGTTTCTTAGCAGGGGTTTCTACCAAATTAAGTTAGTTTGCTGGCTCAGTGCTGGCAGAGTGTATCTGTGACTTTCTTTCAAATACCGACTCTTCCCGTGGCACAAAAAAGAATACCACGTCAGGTTTTCTGCAAAACTCCCCTCCAGTTTAAAAATCATAGTTCATCTAGAGAAAGGAAATGCTTTCAAAACACACAGGTGTCATGAAAGTCTGATTAGCGTGTGCAGTAACACTCACATTCATACCAGACGAATCTTGCCCTAGAAGATGTGGCGACTACCCAGTGTAGCCTGGGAGATGTGCAGAGCAGTCAACATTTCTTCATGTGCCACTCTCATAAAATAATCACAAGGCAATTTCTCTTAGCCACCTGTTACAAGTTTCTCTTTTGTGAAATTTACTTTCCTTGGGAGAGTGAAAATGGTATTGGGACATGCTTTAACAATCCATTGATATGTCCATATTAAGTGTATCAACACTGCAACGTTAAATATTGAAAACAATCGAAACGTCATTTGAAAGCGAACTGTTAAGCACTCAAACTGGCAAAACGTCTCTGTATGTAAGAGTGGAGGAGGTCTGTAGAGGAAAGGGAGCAAACTCTTATTAAACACTACCCAATTTTCATTATAGTCGATAGGGAAAAAAAGAACTAATATAGTTATCAAAGCTAAATTTCCTTTGATTACATCCTTACAAACCCAAAGTGATTTCACAGGCTTTAGTAAATTCACGGTGGTTTTACACGGGTGTGAGTGCAGAATATATGCAGATAATCACAGAATCGCTTTGTATGTGCAAAATAAGCTTCATTTCCAAACGCTTCGGGGGGGGTGGAGGGGGGAAGTGTGTTAAGAATCAGCACTTCCACAGTGAAGAGAGATTCCAGCAAGCTAAAATTCCGTCTTGTCTAAATTTTAACTTTGGACAGGTTCATCCTTAGTCTGATGTCTGGGAAACAATGAAATTTGGTTCAGGTTTACATCTGCAACACAGACATATACGCAAAGTAAAACAGAGATTCATCTGCATAGAAATAGAAGTTTTGAATGTATAATGAATAACGTAGCTGGAGACAGTCCATCCGTACTGAGCAAAAGAGTATTTTGATTACGGCCTTTGGAGACAAAGGCAGCCTTGGCAATGAAATCACCCAAGAGTAAAGCTGATGCCCTGAAAAAATAGAGCACGTCAGTGCAATACCACGACTGTCGTGGTACTCCAGCAAGTCGCACAGCTTGAAAGAGTCGCACAGAAAACAGGCGTTTTCTTTGGCCAGCGTGGACCTGGCGCTCTGCTTATCCCTTACAAAGTGGTGTTGGGATGCAGAGAAGCTGTGCTCTGCAGCCCCCGTGCCCCGCGCCCTGGCAAGGACGCCGCTCTTCCAGTCGCGTGGCCTGTCGCCACTGGCTGGCAGGACCAGTCCCGCCCGCCCCCCTGCCCAAAAACCCCTCCGACCAGGGGGCTGCAGGGCCCCTCCCGTCCCCTTGGCCGCAGAGAAAGGCAGCGCAGGGAGCAGCACGGTCACTCCGGCTGGGCACAGGCGCCAGCAGCCTTTATTTGGCACGTTCCGCTTTGCAGAGGCCCTGCCACCCGCCACTGACGGCTCTCCCGCTGACACGGGTGGCCGCCGTGAGGGCCAAGATCCCTGCCGCTGGACTCTGCGGTGCGCTCTCAGCTTCGTGGCGTGGCTGGCAGTCCCTGGGCCTTCCCACGGCGCTCCAACAGCCTCGTCTTCTCCCCCGTGCTAAAGGACACAGAAGAAAGGGCCTCAGCTCTGTGGCCGGGCAGAAGGGCCCGCAACGCCCCAAAGCCTGGCTCAGGCCAGCGGTTCCGGGAGGTGCGGCCGAGGCCAGCCCGCGGCTCTGTGTGGCGTCTCGTGGGCCCTCGTGCCCCAACCCATCTGCGGTGAGGAGAGCGCAGATCGGCCGGGGCTGAAGCCGGGCAGGGCCGAGAGCCGGGACCGAGCGGGCATCGCAGCTGAGGGCCGGGTGCCCGGGAGTCACCGCGCGGGGAGGGCGAGCACAGGCTGCCTGCTTTGGGAAGGCAGAGCCCAGCCAGCTGAGCCAGCCTTCCGTCTTCAGCCCGGACGCCTCCAGTGGTGGGAGCCGCCCGAGGCTTTCCCCGGCCTCTGCAGGAGCCGGCACACACTTACGCTGCCCACGGTCTCCCCGGGAGGTGCAGCTCTGCCGGCCCCTCTGACGCTCTCTGCCTTGCGGCGCTTTGGCATCTCTCCTTCTCCTGCAGCCCCTCCTTCAGCTTCTCGGCATAGGCCTTTCTCAGGAGGTGGGGAGGGCGGTAGGGATCCTCAAAGACGTGGCGGCAGGGGCTCTGCGAAGGCAGAAGAGACTCTCCTAAAGCCCCGCCACCACTCGCTGGGGCTGCTCCCAAGGCTTCAGCCCAGGCGTGTGACTTGCACAGCCTTGGCTTAGTCTTCCGGGCGGTGGTGCTGAGCCCTCGCGGGGAGGTATGGGCACGCAACAGACCGCCCGTGCCACAGCCGACCGCACGCTTCGGCCTGGGGCCGTAGGGACAGCTCCTCTTGCAGGGCAACGTGCAGGGCAGCGGGCAGACAGAAGGCCCCTGCCTGGCCAGCTGGCCACAGCACTGCTGCCGTGCCCGTGCCGGGAGACCGTCCCTGCTCCCCTCCCGGGGAGCGGGGAGGGGAAATGCCCTTTTCCTGGGGGCTGGGAGTGCATGCCATACCTGGCCTCGCTCCGTGTTCCGCCCCGCTCTGCTGGCATGGTATTGGCGCCACACGTCCGCTTCCACCTCTCGGCGCTTGGATGCCATCAGCAGCCGGAGCCGTTTTTCTGCCCTCTCGGTGCGGAGCGAGCCCGTTCCCTGGAGGCCAGGCACACACCACACAGGCGGCGTTAGTCTCCTCGGGCTTGGGCAGGGCGGGAGGGCTGGGACGGTGGGCAGCTCTTGCCGCCTCTCCTGCCCTGGCCCAGAGCCCGAGACGTGATGCAGGGCTGGCAAATCCCTAGGGCATACCGTTCCCGAGGGCTGCGGAACGCACGCAGGGAGCTGCAACCGCGGCTGAGCTGGAGGTCTGGGCTGCTTCAGCTCCTCCTGGGACTTCTCCCGGATTACTGGCAGGACTCTGAAGAGGCACGGCAGGCTGAGCTTGTGGGAGCCCAGTCTGAGCCGCTTGCTCCGGGACGGGCTCGCAGCCTGCTGCCCGGCTCCGGCACCGCCAGGCGGTTCGGCAGGAGGACCGCGTGTCTGGCAGGACAACGCCTCCGGGGCCTTTCGGCATCGGCGCAGGCAGCCCCCCGGCCGAGGGAAACACCTCCCTCGCACTACGACGAGGGCACCGTGTGCCCCCGCGCCCCCAGCCACACCGCTCCTCCGCGAGGCTCACCTGGCCTGGCCAGCTTCCTTGGCTTTCGCCCGCTCGCCTTCCTTGGCTTTCGCCTGCTCGCCTTCCTTCGCCCGCTGCCTGGCTAGAGAAACCCTCCGCTGAGCCAGGAACACCGGGTCCAGCACGCTCACTGCAAGTGGGAGGCAAGAGGACAGCACAACAGCGTCTTTGGGACCCTGCGGGCCCGACAGGAGCGCCCACAGCCCCCGGCCAGCACTCGGCTGGGACATTACCTCTGCGGGCACCCCCGCCCCACGGCGCCGGCTCTCTCCTGGGCTTCAGAGAAATCGCAGGGGCCGACGGTTGGTGGGGGGTCTCAAGTGCAAGCCTGGAAAACAGGAAGGCACCAGCTGGGCAAAAGGGCACCACGCTCCCTTGGGGGCTGGCGCTCATCAGCTGCTGGCAGGCACCTGTGGGAGCCACTGCCAAGTCCCTGGAGGACGCGGCGCTCTGTGGCACCGGAGGGGCCCCACCGTCTCCAGCAGCCTCTGCCGGTGCTTCCCTTGCCTTCCCGCCAGAAAGCTGGTGATCGCCGCACGCGCCCTCCTTGCTGCCCCCGCAGACCCTCCCGCCTCTCACTCTCTCAGGGCACATCGAGAGCGGACTGGCCGCTTTGTCTGCACTCTCCAAGCCGGGGAGGAGCGAGCAGCAGGCAGACCGGGCAGCTCTCCTGGAAGGAGCTGGTCTTGCCTAAGCTTGGCAGGAGAGGAGCCTCGGCAAGAGGGTGCCCCCACAGCAGGGGCTGAGCAGCTGCTCCTTGACCAGCTGGGGCCTGCAGAAGCCGTCCTGCTCACCTTGGCAGCGTGATGACCTCATCTCGACTGAGCCGGCTAAAATCGTTTTTGCCTGCGAAGGCCACGGTACGCATCATCTTGGAGTCCTGCGAGGGGACAGGGACATATCAGCAGACGCCCAGGACACCTGCTGGTTGCTCACAAAGGTGGCCAGCCACCTCGCTGCTCAGAGACACAAAGGCTGCCTCTCAGGAAGCCTCGCACCACCTTCTCCCTTGATGTCATCAGCCCCTCCCTCGCAGGGGCCGAGGCGCTACCGAGACTTGGCCTAGCCCATCGAGAGCGTGTCTAGGCCGGGTGGCGAGGCAGGTGACGGCAGCCAACAGAAAGCAGCTGGAGAGAGCCTTGACAGCATTGCCACAGAGCCCCGAGGAGGAGCCCCGCAGAAATGACAAGCTCGCCCCAAGGAGGAGCCCCGCAGAAATGACAAGCTCACCCCGAGAAGAGCTGCCAGCATGTTGCCCGTGCCATCCAGCTCCAGCAGGCAGTCATCCACGAAGGTCATGCTGACCACTTTTCTTCGCACGGCAAGGATGCCAATGCCCTTGAAGGAGAACTCCACCTCCTTGTCGTCTCGGAGGGCCCCAGCGAAGAAGAGCAGGGTCTCGTGTATGCACCGCTCCACGATTTCCCGGCGGAAGTGGATCTCGGCAGCAATCTGCTCAAAGTCCAGCTGAACAAACGGTGTCTCGTCTAGGAAACAAGTGCAAAGCAACCAAGTCGCTCCCACTGCAGTTCGGCCGACCCTGAGACTAGGTGCCACCGGCGCCCAGCCCTCGGGCAACGCTCTGCTGGAGAGCGCTCCCCCTTCAGCTTCGGCCACGTCTCCAGAGTGGACCTGGTGGACAGGAGAAGCTCTGCCTCCTGCTGCGAGCAACCAGCTGGAGCGGAGGGTGAGCTGGGGAGATGAGGCTGGCTCCCCGGGGAGGGGCAGGCTGCTGGGTTGCCGTACGCGTGCCGGCGCTCAGCGCTCTCCAGGTGGGAAGAGCCTTTGCTCGGCCATGTCACAGAGGTGTCGGCAGCAAGCCGAACGCAAGGGCTGTGCAGGGGAAGCACCCCTCTTCTTACCAGGAATTTTGGTCTTTGCACACTTGAGCTTGTAAAATTTCTTCAGGAACCTGCACGGCCGGAACACGGGTCTCTCAACGGGCAAAGCCTTGTCCTCTCCCACTGTGGCACAAGCTGGGACAAGTGCAAATGTCCCAACGCCGATGTCCACCGCCTGAAAACGCAAGCAAGGAGGGGGAGCGTTGGCAGGGTTGCACAGAGGCGGCAAGGCTGCCAGACGACTCATGCGGGCGGCCCTGGGGATGGTACGTCGTGCCCTGCTCCGGAGGCCCGGAGGGGCAGGATGGGCCACGGCCAGGAGACAAGGCTCACCCTCTTCTGCAAGAGCTGTCTCCGGATGTACCTAGATGCGCCAGCCCAGACTTTGCAGATTTCTGGAAAGCAAAGGAAAGGACGCCGTGTTCTGAGTCAGCAACGGACAACCATCCAGCACTCCCCCCGCCCCCGGAGGAGACAGCGGAGTGCGCTCAAGCTGCCCCTCTCCCTGAGCAAACACTCGCAGCGCCGGGGCTGCCCAGCTGCGTTCTTGACCACCCCCGGCCTCCGAGAAGCCCGCCCTGTGCCCCGCAGAGGCCTGGGGGCAAAAGCCAGGCATCAGTAGTGTTTTGGGGAAGGGGATCCCGCCCTCTGACATGGGCAGCGGCTAGAGGCCTGGGCTACCAAAGCCACCCTCGAGCCCCAAGGCACCACCAGGCACGGCTCTCCTTGCAGCCGCCGGTCCCCTCCAGAAGACCCCCGCTACAGCCCCAGCCCCAGCCCCAGCCTCAGGGTTTCCACAGCTCATCTCCACTTCATCTTGGCTCCCACAGCGCTCCTGCAAGGGGGCCTCACCGCTGGTGGTGAGCTCCTTGAGGGTTGGCAGATCCTCGGGCCCCAAGGGCTTGAAGAGCAGGTACTTAATCATCTTTGCCCCCCTGCACTGCAGCAGCTGGGCAAGAGGCGTTTGTCCTGCTCCAAAACCCCTCTGCTCCTCTCCTCCTCCTCTTCCTCTCCTTCCTCCTCGACACTTCCCCAAGCGGCGTCTCCAACACTCTCCCACGGCCTCCCCTCGCCTCCTCCTGGCAGCAGGGCAGCTCCTGCGCAGCACAGCACTGGCGAGAGCAGCCCTGGCGCTGCCCAGGCCTCGCCGGGGAGTGTGGACAGAGGCACCGTGGGGAGCGGGAGCTGCCGCTCTGATGCGGGTGTCCCACTGTGACACCGTGCCGTGTCACAACGGGCTGCGGGGACCCGCCGCAGCAGCCACCTCCGTGTCACGCAGAGGTGGACCCACCCACCTTTGGCCCCAGCGTGGGCAGGGCAGCCCCACTGGGCACCTCAGGCTGCTGCGCTGACACTCCCGCCTGCGTATCTCAACTCAGCCCCGCTCGGCTGGCCACGCAGAAACTCTCGGAAGCCGGGAAGGAACGGGCGTCAATGCCGAAGGGGCTTCGCGCCCTCAGAACAGGGCTGGAGAGCGCTGTGGAAGGCGCCAAAGCTGAGCTACGGGAGCACGCGGGCCGCCCCCCAATGAGACCTAAACAGCATCTGGCAGTCCTGGGGTCAGGTTCTGAGGCTATGGTAGCACAGGAGTGGATGTAAATTACAGAGGCTGTTGTTATATTCTGGAGGGCTTTGAGGGCGTGGTTTAGCTGCTTAAAAGGAGTCGTTCGTGCTAAAGCAGAACTCCTAGCTTTCTCAATGCTCTCGCTTAACTTTGACCTGTTCTCTGATCGGAGACGTAAGACGATTCGGAACGCCCCAGAGCCAGTTTGGGCCGGGAAAAGGAGACGAGGTAACAACTAGCCTAAAAACCAGGGAAGAGAAAGAACCTGCCTGGAGACGAGGAGAAGGGATTCTGCTTTGGGGAACCTAGGGTCGAGCCTGAGGGAAGAAGCAGCACCCGAGGGTGAGCGTGTGTGTGCGAGGAGTCGAAAGGGGCACCCGTCGGCGCACTGGAGGGGCCCGCTGCCAAGGGACTCCGGTCCTAGCCGGTAAAGTCTCGGGTGGTGCGCGTGCGACTCCTTGATTGGTGTGTGAACGCTGGGGCGGCAGCTTCTCCCTTAACAAGAGGTCCACCCCAGGCCCCAGGGGCAAGCCACCCAAAGCTGTGGTTCACAAGGCAACACGCAGCCCCTCTTATCCCCCAGGCGCCACTGGGAGGGACCTCTCTCACCACACCAGGATCCGCAAAGGAGGACCGCAACAGCACATGGCGCATGGCCTGCTGCAAAGACACGATGTGCCTGGCAAACGCATCCTCTCGCGCACGCTCGCCGTCCTGGAAGGCTTCGCTAAACGCTCCGCCCCACCCCCAGGGGCCCCACTGTCCCCTGGGGACCCTGAGCACAGCTCCAGGAGCAAGAGATAGGCTAACAGCAGTGCCCGGAGAAAGCCCCGTGGGCAGAGGGAAAGAGGAGACCGTTACCCAAGTGTCGTGGTTTAACCCCAGCCGGCAACTAAGCACCACGCAGCCGCTCACTCACTCCCCCCCCACCCAGTGGGATGGGGGAGAAAATCGGGAAGAGAAGTAAAACTCGTGGGTTGAGATAAGAACGGTTTAATAGAACAGAAAAGAAGAAACTACTAATGATAATGATAACACTAATAAAATGGCAACAGTAATGCTAAAAGATTGGAATGTACAAATGATGTGCAGTGCAATTGCTCACCACCCGCCGATCGACACCCAGTTAGTACCTGAGCGGCGATTCCCCCCGCCCCCACTCCCCCCAGTTTATATACTAGATGTGACGTCACATGGTATGGAATACAACGTATGGAATACGTTGGCCAGTTTGGATCAGCTGCCCTGGCTGTGTCCTGTGCCAACTTCTTGTGCCCCTCCAGCTTTCTCGCTGGCTGGGCTTGAGAAGCTGAAAAATCCTTGACTTTAGACTAAACGCTACTGAGCAACAACTGAAAACATCAGTGTTATCAACATTCTTCGCACACTGAACTCCAAACATAGCACTGCTACTAGGAAGACACTTACCTTTTCTTTTCCTTTCTTTTCTTTTCTTTTCTTTTCTTTTCTTTTCTTTTCTTTTCTTTTCTTTTCTTTTCTTTTCTTTTCTTTTCTTTTCTTTTCTTTTCTTTTCTTTTCTTTTCTTTTCTTTTCTTTTCTTTTCTTTTCTTTTCTTTTCTTTTCTTTTCTTTTCTTTTCTTTTCTTTTCTTTTCCTTTCTTTTCTTTTCTTTTCTTTTCTTTTTCTTTGCTTTCCTTTTCTTTTCTTTTCTTTTCTTTTCTTTTCTTTTTTCTTTTCTTTTCTTTTCTTTTCTTTTCTTTCCTTTCCTTTCCTTTCCTTTCCTTTCCTTTCCTTTCCTTTCCTTTCCTTTCCTTTCCTTTCCTTTCCTTTCCTTTCCTTTCCTTTCCTTTCCTTTCCTTTCCTTTCCTTTCCTTTCCTTTCCTTTCCTTTCCTTTCCTTTCCTTTCCTTTCCTTTCTCTTTTCTTGTCTTTTATTGTCTTGGTTTTTTGACACGATAAAGTGCCTTTACAAAAGGAAAACAAATCCCTGTGGAAAAATCCTTGGACGTCTGAAAAGAAACTTTGAATAGGGTATCAAACTATTTTGACTCTCAACGTCCGATTTGTCAATTGCTGGGTTTTTTCCTAAGATACAAACATTTTTTTCACAGTAGGCATTATATTGATGTCTCAGAGACGTTTCGTAATTGATCACTTTGTTCTGTCCTCTGCTGCCATTTCTAAGTTGAGATTCCTCAACTTAGAGCAGAAATTTTTCTATGAATTATTCTACAGGTTGGTCTACTCAGTCCATTTTCTATTCCCCTGGTCCTCAGAGCCATGCAATTCTTCCTGTACTTTATTCCAAAACTGTCTTTGAGAGGGTGGACGGTCCATTGTGACATCACCGTGGGGTGGAGGGTGGCATCACCTGGCGGTGGACTGTTGACGTCAGCGAGCGATGGACTGTGACCTCGCGTCCCTCGCTGCTTATCTTTGGGCGCCGGCAGAGCCTGGGCCAGTCTGGCTCGTGCCTGGACTCCTGCCGAGCGTGCCTGCGAGGTCCGGAGGGTCGAGCGAGGCTTCTCCTGGTGCCGGGTGGTGCTTTGGGGGCTGCCGTCGGCAGCTCTCGCTGCCCGTCCCGGAGCCATCCCCTGGGTTTCCCCGGCCCTGCCAGGTTCAGGCGGCCGGGCACCGCGGGGCAATCTTGCAGCAGCGGAGGTGAGCCGTGCGGGGAAGCGTCCCCCCGGGGTGGCCGTGGGGTGGGCGACGGGGCTCGGGGAGCCGGGAGGGTGTCCTTCTCGAGGGGCCTGGGCGTTCCTTCCTCCCCTCCCCTCCCCTCCCTGGGACAGCGAGCGACCATGGCCTCTCTCCCTTTTGCAGCGCGCGACGCCCTTTGGCAGTGCCGGCGCCAGCGATGGGGAGCAGCTCCTCATCCTCAGCTCTCCCCAACCTGCCGCAGAGCGCAAACATGGCCACGGAGACGGAGTGGAGCTGCCCCATCTGCCATGATGCTCGAGATGACATCTCGTACGCGATGCCCTGTCGCCACCAGTTCTGCCTGGGCTGCATCGTGCGTTGGACAGAGGTGAAACCAGACTGCCCGCTCTGCAGAAGACCAGTAGAGAACATCAGGTTTTCTGTGCTGGGAGAAGACGACTATCTGCAGTGTGTCGTCGCACACCCCGAAGAGTCGCCAGATGCCAGCAGCCAGGCAGGCAGCGCTCCCGGCCCCCTGCCCGAAAACAGCCCCCATCACCCTGCGGCGTCCCCTCCATCGTCTCCGCAGGGTATACCGTCCCCAGCTGAGCAGGGGGCTGCGGGGCCAGAGGCCGTGGGTGGCCTCCTGCCTGAGGTCTGGGCAGAACTTTTCCAAAGGCAGCAGCATCTCCTCGATCCCGTGCTGCCCTGGCTGCGCCAGGAGCTGGAGGCAATATTTGGGGCGTGGTGGTGGGAGGCAAAGAGTGCAGAGAGCAGCATCCTGTACGCTCTATGCATCTACGGTCCGGATGCGGAGGTCATGGTCCGGATGCTGCAGCCTGTCCTTGAGGAATATACAGCATCTCTGGTCCACGGCACCATCAATATCATTGTGCGTCAGTGCAGCGAGGAGGCCCAGAGGCTGCTGCGCTCCCATGCTGCCGGGCAGGAGGACAACAGCCCTGCCGCCAGCTCCAGCTCCGCCAGCTCCAGCTCCTCCAGCTCCAGCTCCGCCAGCCCCAGCTGCGCCGGCTCCCAGGAGGGGACTCCCACCCCTCACCCGAGCTCCTCCAGCAGCCCGTCAGGGGCAGAGCAGGAGCAGCCCCAGGAGGAGCCGGGGCAGGAGGCGGCGGCAGGTCCCTCCGCTCCCGGCCGGGGCAGGGACCGCTCGCCTGGGGGGCGCCGGCGCCCCGCAAAGAGGAAGGGCCCCGGCCCCCAGGACTCTCCCCAGCCCTGCAAGAGGCCGCCTCGCCGGCGGCACTAGCAGGGCCCCAGCAACGGTGTCTTCACGGACAAGGAAATAAATGCCTGTTTCCCTGGCACTCGGGGTCTCTGGGTGCTGCTTTCTGCCCCTTCTCCCAGTGCGTTTCCCGGCCCCCCACGCCCCTCCATCGGCCAAGGGCCCCCAGAGCCCCAGGGCCATGTCGGCATGGGAAATCCTGCTCCCACAGGAAATCCTGCTGCAGCCACAGAAATGGAAGAGGTTCTGAAAAGCCCGAAAATGAGGCGAAAAGGGAGAAAGGGAGGAGAAAAGGGAGGAGCCCAGAAGCGGCGAGCAGCCCCGCAGAGTCCAGCGGCAGGGGCCGTGGCTCTCACGGCGGCCACCCGTGTCAGCGGGAGAGCCGTCAGCGGCGGGTGGCAGGGGCGAGGAGGAGGGCCTTTGCAAAGGGGAACGTGCCAAATAGAGGCTGCTGGCGCCTGTGCCCAGCCGGAGTGACCGTGCTGCTCCCTGCGCTGCCTTTCTCTGCAGCCAAGGGGACAGGTTGGAGGGGTTTTTGGGCAAAGGGGCCGGGGGGACTGGTCCTGCCAGCCAGTCGTGACAGGCCACGCGACTGGAAGAGCGGCGTCCTTGCCAGGGCGCGGGGCACGGGGGCTGCAGAGCACAGCTTCTCTGCATCCCAACACCACTTTGTAAGGGATAAGCAGAGCTCCGTGGCTGGTCACAGCACTCTTTCAGAGCAGAGTCACACTGGCCAAAGGAAACGGTGGGCTTGGTGCTCCCTGAAGAGCTATACTCGCATGGATGGAGAAATGTGCCTCCTTGAAGACACTCCTTAGTTGAGCCCTTGGCTCACTGTCCTGGGTTCAGCTGGGATAGAGTTAATTTTTTTTTTACAGGAACCTGGGAGGTGGGGGGCATAGCCGGGGCAGCTGACCTGAACTGGCCAAGGAGCTATTCCATACCATGTGACATCATGCTCAGTATATAAAGGGGGAGCGGGCCGGGGGGTGTGCTCTTCTTTTCGGTGGGGGAAGTGGCAGAGCGTCGGGTCCCGGGTGGTGAGCAGTTGCACTGTGCATCACTCTTTTTGTATACTTTTTCATTAGTATCGTTGTTGTTGTTGCAATTTCTTTGTGTTGTTCCAGTAAACTGCCTTTATCTCAACCCTCGAGGTTCCAGGTTTGGTTTTTTCCTCTCCTCCGTCTTCCCCCCATCCCACCGGAGGGGGGCGGGAGGAGTGAGCGAGCGGCCGCGTGGTCCTTTGTTACCGGCTGGGCTGAAACCACGACAGTCCTTTTTGGCGCCCAACGTGGGGCACGAAGGGTTGAGATAATGACAGATCTGGCCAGAGCATGTTGAAACAAATTTGTCATACGCATTTCTTATACTAGATAAATAGATGTTAGTCACAATGTTGATTCAGCTGTTTACATGGTGGCGTTTTGTAAGTTCTTATATGCTTTATGTATTGCCTGTAGTTGCGTATCTCATCTCTGGGAGAGTGATTGGGATTATCATTTTGCTGTACTGGGCAATGTCGACTTGTGAAATGATTACATCACTGGTCATGAGGTTAAGCTGTTATCTGTATGAGGCAGTGATATCATTTCCAGACTTTGGGCACCTTCTGTCGGATTTTATTGGTAATTACACCCAACCCATGGGGAAGTTAGGGGGGGATACTTCCCCCCATCCGTTCCCCTCCTTTTTCCAACTAATTACAACAGTTTTCGAGAATTTTGAATATCCTTGGGATGCGCAAGCCTGTGTGCTGTTAGTGCTATGCCTCCTGACTATGTTTCAGGTCTTGTCTAGGGCTACAAAGAGGCTCTTTAAGAGTACCACCCAGAGATCTGTCCCAAAGCTGGATATTTATGGGTGGCACGGCATGTGGGAGGATGTGGGCAGGTATCTAGAGAACTTCTCACCTCCAGTGACTTGGAAGTTCACTCCCGAACAACTGCAGAACCCTCATGAAGTGATAGAATTTTTGAAAGGAAAATGCTGTGGCTATCCCAGAGACACACAACTCACTACACTGTGCTGGGCCCTGGCCGGTATCTACCAAACCCTGCTTGATACTATGCAGCACCCCCAGGGGGGAAAGGGGCAAAAGATGGAAAACAAGACAACATGCACCGTGGCTACCCCAACCCCGACAACATGCACCGTGGCTAACCCTACCCCGGTGACAGATACTGCCACTAAACCAGAGAACCAACCTGTGCCAGTATCAGTCGCCCCTGTACAGAAAAAGAAACACACAAAGAAATCAGTTCGCTCAGTGAGAGATGAAGATGAACCAGGGTCATCGCGAGAACAGGAGGAAGAGGCAGAACCTGAAATAATTACCCGATCTCTATCCCTGAGTGAGTTGCGTGACATGCGAAAAGATTTTAGCTGCCACCCAGGTGAGCACATTGTTACCTGGCTGCTCCGATGCTGGGATAATGGGGCTAGTAGTGTGGAATTAGAGGGTAAGGAAGCCAAGCAGTTGGGATCTCTGTCTAGAGAAGGGGGTATCGACAAGGCGATTGGGAGAAAAACACAAGTCCTCAGCCTCTGGAGGCGACTTCTGTTAGGTGTAAAGGAAAGATACCCTTTCAGGGATGAAGTTACATGTCACCAAGGCAAGTGGACCACCATGGAGAGAGGTATCCAGTACCTGAGGGAATTAGCCGTGCTGGAGGTGATTTATAATGATCCAGAAAATGCGCAGTCACCCACAGATCCAGATGAAGTCCAATGCACACAACCGATGTGGCGGAAGTTTCTACGAAGTGCACCACTAACCTATGGCAACTCATTGGCAGTAATGTCCTGGAAAGAAGGCTATGGACAAACGGTGGATGAATTGGCTGTCCAACTCCGGCAATATGAAGGAAGTCTCTCTTCCTCCCTACGGGCCTGTGTCTCAGCTGTAGAGGAATTGTCCCGAGAGTTCCAGCAATTCAAAGTAGATATGTCCTCCTCCTCACCTGTACAGGCCCGCATTGCAGTTATTGGGAGTAAGCGTTCCTCTGCCCAAGAGAGAGGAGAGAGAAAGTACACACGACGGGCTAACCTGTGGTTTTACCTGCGTGACCATGGAGAGGACATGAGGAAGTGGGATGGAAAACCTACCTCAGTCTTGGATTCACGGGTACGGGAGTTGCGAGAAAAAGCAACCAGAAAAGAAGATTCTTCTTGGAAAACTGCTGCTCCAGTTTCCCGTGAGCAGTCCCCCGGGCGCAGTAGATGGGCCGATCTCATTTCTGATCCTCTTGAAGGGACTTCTGATTCACATGTGCAAAAAGTGGGTAACAGATATTCTAACCAGGATTAGAGGGGCCCTGCCTCCAGCCAGGTGGAGGAGAGGGACAACCGAGTCTACTGGACAGTGTGGATTCGATGGCCTGGCACGTCAGACCCACAGGAATATAAGGCTCTAGTAGACACTGGTGCACAATGTACCCTAATGCCATCAAGTTATAAAGGGGCAGAACCCATCTGTATCTCTGGTGTGACAGGGGGATCCCAAGAGCTAACCGTATTGGAAGCCGAAATGAGTCTAACCGGGAATGAGTGGCATAAACACCCCATTGCAACTGGCCCAGAGGCCCCGTGCATCCTTGGTATAGATTATCTCAGAAGGGGGTATTTCAAGGACCCAAAAGGGTACCGTTGGGCCTTTGGTATAGCTGCATTGGAGACGGAGGAGATTGAACAGCTGTCTACCCTGCCTGGTCTCTCCCAAGACCCTTCGGTTGTGGGGTTGCTGAAGGTTGAAGAACAACAGGTGCCAATTGCTACCACGACGGTGCACCGGCGGCAATATCGCACCAACCGAGACTCCCTGATCCCCATCCATAAGCTGATTTGCCAATTGGAGAGCCAAGGAGTGATCAGCAAGACTCACTCACCCTTTAATAGTCCCATATGGCCCGTGCGGAAATCTAATGGGGATTGGAGACTAACAGTAGATTATCGTGGGCTGAATGAAGTCACGCCACCGCTGAGCGCTGCTGTGCCAGATATGTTAGAGCTTCAATATGAACTGGAATCAAAGACAGCTAAGTGGTATGCCACAATTGACATTGCTAATGCATTTTTCTCCGTTCCTTTGGCAGCGGAGTGCAGGCCACAGTTTGCTTTCACTTGGAGGGGTGTCCAGTACACCTGGAATCGACTGCCCCAGGGGTGGAAACACAGCCCCACTATTTGCCATGGACTGATCCAGACTGCACTAGAAAAAGGTGAAGCTCCAGAGCACCTGCAATATATTGATGACATCATCATATGGGGCAGCACGGCAGAAGAAGTTTTTGAGAAAGGGAAGAAAATAATCCAAATCCTTTTGAAGGCTGGCTTTGCCATAAAAGAAAGTAAGGTCAAGGGACCTGCGCAGGAGATCCAGTTCTTAGGAGTAAAATGGCAAGACGGGCGTCGTCAGATCCCTGCGGACGTGATCAACAAAATAGCAGCTATGTCCTCACCGACTAATAAAAAGGAAACACAGGCTTTCTTAGGTGTTGTGGGCTTTTGGAGAATGCATATTCCAAATTACAGTCAAGTTGTAAGTCCTCTCTACCAAGTTACCCGGAAGAAGAATGATTTTAAATGGGGGCCTGAGCAACGACAAGCCTTTGAACAAATTAAGCGGGAGATTGTTCATGCAGTAGCTCTTGGGCCAGTCCGGACAGGACCAGATGTTAAAAATGTGCTCTACACTGCAGCTGGGGAGAATGGCCCTACCTGGAGCCTTTGGCAGAAAGCACCTGGAGAGACCCGAGGCCGACCCCTGGGGTTTTGGAGTCGGGGATATCGAGGATCCGAGGCTCGCTATACTCCAACTGAAAAAGAGATATTGGCAGCATATGAAGGAGTTCGAGCCGCTTCAGAAGTGGTTGGTACTGAAACACAGCTCTTCTTAGCACCCCGACTGCCAGTGCTGGGCTGGATGTTCAAAGGGAAAGTTTCCTCTACACATCACGCGACTGATGCCACGTGGAGTAAGTGGATTGCACTGATCACACAACGGGCTCGCATAGGAAACCCCAGTCGCCCAGGAATTTTAGAAGTGATCACGGACTGGCCAGAAGACAAAGACTTTGGAATGTTGCCAGAGGAGGAGGTGACACGGGCTGAAGAGGCCCCGCTGTATAATAAACTGCCAGAAAATGAGAGGCAATATGCCCTGTTCACTGATGGGTCCTGTCGCATCGTGGGAAAACATCGGAGGTGGAAGGCTGCTGTATGGAGTCCTACACGACTAGTTGCAGAAACTGCTGAAGGAGAAGGTGAATCGAGTCAGTTTGCAGAGGTGAAAGCCATCCAGCTAGCATTAGATATTGCTGAAAGAGAAAAGTGGCCAGTGCTCTATCTCTATACTGACTCATGGATGGTGGCAAATGCCCTATGGGGGTGGCTACAGCAATGGAAGAAGGGCAACTGGCAACGCAGAGGTAAACCCATTTGGGCTGCCGCACTGTGGCAAGATATCGCTGTTCGGATAGAGAAGCTAGTGGTAAAAGTACGTCACGTAGATGCTCATGTACCCAAGAGTCGGGCCACTGAAGAACATCAAAACAATCAGCAGGCAGATCAGGCCGCCAAGATTGAAGTGTCTCAGGTGGACCTGGACTGGCAACGTAGGGGTGAGCTATTTATGGCTCGGTGGGCCCACGATACCTCAGGCCATCAGGGGAGAGATGCAACATATAGATGGGCTCGAGATCGAGGGGTGGACTTGACCATGGACACTATCGCACAGGTCATCCACGAATGTGAAACACGTGCCGCAATTAAGCAAGCCAAGCGGCAAAAACCCCTGTCGCATGGGGGGCGATGGCTGAAATATAAACAGTGGGAGGCCTGGCAGATTGACTATATCACACTCCCACGAACACGCCAAGGCAAGTGCCATGCGCTTACAATGGTGGAAGCAACCACTGGATGGCTGGAAACATACCCTGTGTCCCATGCCACTGCCCAGAACACTATCCTGGGCCTTGAAGAGAAAATTTTATGGCAACACGGCACCCCAGAAAGAATCGAGTCGGACAACGGGACTCACTTCCGAAACAACCTCGTAGACACCTGGGCCAAAGAACACGGCATTGAGTGGGTATATCACATCCCTTATCACGCACCGGCCTCCGGAAAAATCGAACGATACAACGGACTGCTGAAAACTACATTGAGAGCGATGGGGGGTGGGACTTTCAAACATTGGGATACACATTTAACAAAAGCCACCTGGTTAGTTAATACTAGAGGATCCGCCAATCGGGCTGGCCCCGCCCAACCAAGACTTCCACATACTGTAGAAGGCGATAAAGTCCCTGTAGTGCGCATGAGGAGTATGTTAGGAAAGACAGTCTGGGTTAGTCCTCCCTCAAGCAGAGGCAAACCCATTCAAGGGGTTGTTTTTGCTCAGGGACCTGGGTACACCTGGTGGGTGATGCAGAAGGATGGGGAAGTTCGATGTGTACCTCAGGGAGATTTGATTTTGGGAGAGAATAGCCAGTGAATTGGGCTGTATGATACCTAACTGCTAAATACCCTGCCAATGCATGTCATTGTATCTATAGTGTCTATATGCCATATCAAGGGTATTACTGTAAGAATTACCCAAATGACTGCGGGATGGACTTTGAAACTAAGCCAAGTACAACAGCGACAGAACTTGAACTGACACCCAGCAATTTCCTCAAGATCAACATCTTCGACCTGCAGACTAAGGGCGTGAGTTGCACCAAATGTACTAGCCACAAGTTCCAGAGGCAGCATACAACAACCCAACATCTCACACCATCTCTCTTATCCTGAAGAACTGTTACAACAGATGGAGCCCCAAAGTCATGGACTAAATAAAATCAATGGACACATTAGAGGGATAGCCCATACGCTAAAGGAATACCATTTGTGTGTGTGTGTGTGTGCGGGGGGGCGACGGGGATGGACGCAAGTCCATATACTTATATATATAAGACAAGGAAGTGGTAGTGGTCGATTGGAAAATGTAAGATCTGGGCATGATGTAGATGGTATAGAATAAGGGGTGGATAATGTCCTGGGTTCAGCTGGGATAGAGTTAATTTTTTTTTTACAGGAACCCGGGAGGTGGGGGGCATAGCCGGGGCAGCTGACCTGAACTGGCCAAGGAGCTATTCCATACCATGTGACATCATGCTCAGTATATAAAGGGGGAGCGGGCCGGGGGGTGTGCTCTTCTTTTCGGTGGGGGAAGTGGCAGAGCGTCGGGTCCCGGGTGGTGAGCAGTTGCACTGTGCATCACTCTTTTTGTATACTTTTTCATTAGTATCGTTGTTGTTGTTGCAATTTCTTTGTGTTGTTCCAGTAAACTGCCTTTATCTCAACCCTCGAGGTTCCAGGTTTGGTTTTTTCCTCTCCTCTGTCTTCCCCCCATCCCACCGGAGGGGGGCGGGAGGAGTGAGCGAGCGGCCGCGTGGTCCTTTGTTACCGGCTGGGCTGAAACCACGACACTCACGCTCAGGAGCTGTCCAGTGGCTTTCTTGGTAGAAAGTTTATTCCTCTGAGGCAAAAGAGAATCTTTGAAAGTGAAAAAGCCCTGTTTTGGCAAGGTAAACTGCAGCATGAAGAAGAAAGCCCTGATCTGGCAGGGTAAAAGAGCACGAGCAGCAGCATGTGCAACTAAGCCACACCCGTGTTGCTCAAGGGTCTATACTGGGATGACTACTACTGGGCATCTTCCTTACTGACATAGCTAGTGGGACTGAATGCACCCTCAGCAAGTCTGCAGAAGCCACCATGCTGAGCGCTTGAAATCTGGGGGTTCTTTTGGACAGTACAGAGTCCAGCTCCTGCAGGACCTGGAAGGGTGAGATTCCCATCTCTTTGCATGCTGCTGGTGCTCTTCCCTCCCATAGTGTGTGTCTTGCCCTGAGCAATGGCAGGACAGGCTGCTCTGTGAGGCTGCCCAGCTGCTGGCCCCTGCACTCCAGTGCGCACTGCTTTTCTGGATGGCTCATTGCTAGCCTTTTTGGGGGAGGCTTCAGCCCCTCGGGGCCTCCTTGTCGCTCTGGTGTCGGGGCTTGGGCTGATGGGACCTTTGCTCCTTGCTCGGTGTCCTGGTTTCAGCTGGGATAGAGTTAATTGTCTTCCTAGTAGCTGGTACAGTGCTATGTTTGGAGTTCAGTGTGCGAAGAATGTTGATAACACTGATGTTTTCAGTTGTTGCTCAGTAGCGTTTAGTCTAAAGTCAAGGATTTTTCAGCTTCTCAAGCCCAGCCAGCGAGAAAGCTGGAGGGGCACAAGAAGTTGGCACAGGACACAGCCAGGGCAGCTGATCCAAACTGGCCAACGTATTCCATACGTTGTATTCCATACCATGTGACGTCACATCTAGTATATAAACTGGGGGGAGTGGGGGCGGGGGGAATCGCCGCTCAGGTACTAACTGGGTGTCGATCGGCGGGTGGTGAGCAATTGCACTGCACATCATTTGTACATTCCAATCTTTTAGCATTACTGTTGCCATTTTATTAGTGTTATCATTATCATTAGTAGTTTCTTCTTTTCTGTTCTATTAAACCGTTCTTATCTCAACCCACGAGTTTTACTTCTCTTCCCGATTTTCTCCCCCATCCCACTGGGTGGGGGGGGAGTGAGTGAGCGGCTGCGTGGTGCTTAGTTGCCGGCTGGGGTTAAACCACGACACTTGGGTAACGGTCTCCTCTTTCCCTCTGCCCACGGGGCTTTCTCCGGGCACTGCTGTTAGCCTATCTCTTGCTCCTGGAGCTGTGCTCAGGGTCCCCAGGGGACAGTGGGGCCCCTGGGGGTGGGGCGGAGCGTTTAGCGAAGCCTTCCAGGACGGCGAGCGTGCGCGAGAGGATGCGTTTGCCAGGCACATCGTGTCTTTGCAGCAGGCCATGCGCCATGTGCTGTTGCGGTCCTCCTTTGCGGATCCTGGTGTGGTGAGAGAGGTCCCTCCCAGTGGCGCCTGGGGGATAAGAGGGGCTGCGTGTTGCCTTGTGAACCACAGCTTTGGGTGGCTTGCCCCTGGGGCCTGGGGTGGACCTCTTGTTAAGGGAGAAGCTGCCGCCCCAGCGTTCACACACCAATCAAGGAGTCGCACGCGCACCACCCGAGACTTTACCGGCTAGGACCGGAGTCCCTTGGCAGCGGGCCCCTCCAGTGCGCCGACGGGTGCCCCTTTCGACTCCTCGCACACACACGCTCACCCTCGGGTGCTGCTTCTTCCCTCAGGCTCGACCCTAGGTTCCCCAAAGCAGAATCCCTTCTCCTCGTCTCCAGGCAGGTTCTTTCTCTTCCCTGGTTTTTAGGCTAGTTGTTACCTCGTCTCCTTTTCCCGGCCCAAACTGGCTCTGGGGCGTTCCGAATCGTCTTACGTCTCCGATCAGAGAACAGGTCAAAGTTAAGCGAGAGCATTGAGAAAGCTAGGAGTTCTGCTTTAGCACGAACGACTCCTTTTAAGCAGCTAAACCACGCCCTCAAAGCCCTCCAGAATATAACAACAGCCTCTGTAATTTACATCCACTCCTGTGCTACCATAGCCTCAGAACCTGACCCCAGGACTGCCAGATGCTGTTTAGGTCTCATTGGGGGGCGGCCCGCGTGCTCCCGTAGCTCAGCTTTGGCGCCTTCCACAGCGCTCTCCAGCCCTGTTCTGAGGGCGCGAAGCCCCTTCGGCATTGACGCCCGTTCCTTCCCGGCTTCCGAGAGTTTCTGCGTGGCCAGCCGAGCGGGGCTGAGTTGAGATACGCAGGCGGGAGTGTCAGCGCAGCAGCCTGAGGTGCCCAGTGGGGCTGCCCTGCCCACGCTGGGGCCAAAGGTGGGTGGGTCCACCTCTGCGTGACACGGAGGTGGCTGCTGCGGCGGGTCCCCGCAGCCCGTTGTGACACGGCACGGTGTCACAGTGGGACACCCGCATCAGAGCGGCAGCTCCCGCTCCCCACGGTGCCTCTGTCCACACTCCCCGGCGAGGCCTGGGCAGCGCCAGGGCTGCTCTCGCCAGTGCTGTGCTGCGCAGGAGCTGCCCTGCTGCCAGGAGGAGGCGAGGGGAGGCCGTGGGAGAGTGTTGGAGACGCCGCTTGGGGAAGTGTCGAGGAGGAAGGAGAGGAAGAGGAGGAGGAGAGGAGCAGAGGGGTTTTGGAGCAGGACAAACGCCTCTTGCCCAGCTGCTGCAGTGCAGGGGGGCAAAGATGATTAAGTACCTGCTCTTCAAGCCCTTGGGGCCCGAGGATCTGCCAACCCTCAAGGAGCTCACCACCAGCGGTGAGGCCCCCTTGCAGGAGCGCTGTGGGAGCCAAGATGAAGTGGAGATGAGCTGTGGAAACCCTGAGGCTGGGGCTGGGGCTGGGGCTGTAGCGGGGGTCTTCTGGAGGGGACCGGCGGCTGCAAGGAGAGCCGTGCCTGGTGGTGCCTTGGGGCTCGAGGGTGGCTTTGGTAGCCCAGGCCTCTAGCCGCTGCCCATGTCAGAGGGCGGGATCCCCTTCCCCAAAACACTACTGATGCCTGGCTTTTGCCCCCAGGCCTCTGCGGGGCACAGGGCGGGCTTCTCGGAGGCCGGGGGTGGTCAAGAACGCAGCTGGGCAGCCCCGGCGCTGCGAGTGTTTGCTCAGGGAGAGGGGCAGCTTGAGCGCACTCCGCTGTCTCCTCCGGGGGCGGGGGGAGTGCTGGATGGTTGTCCGTTGCTGACTCAGAACACGGCGTCCTTTCCTTTGCTTTCCAGAAATCTGCAAAGTCTGGGCTGGCGCATCTAGGTACATCCGGAGACAGCTCTTGCAGAAGAGGGTGAGCCTTGTCTCCTGGCCGTGGCCCATCCTGCCCCTCCGGGCCTCCGGAGCAGGGCACGACGTACCATCCCCAGGGCCGCCCGCATGAGTCGTCTGGCAGCCTTGCCGCCTCTGTGCAACCCTGCCAACGCTCCCCCTCCTTGCTTGCGTTTTCAGGCGGTGGACATCGGCGTTGGGACATTTGCACTTGTCCCAGCTTGTGCCACAGTGGGAGAGGACAAGGCTTTGCCCGTTGAGAGACCCGTGTTCCGGCCGTGCAGGTTCCTGAAGAAATTTTACAAGCTCAAGTGTGCAAAGACCAAAATTCCTGGTAAGAAGAGGGGTGCTTCCCCTGCACAGCCCTTGCGTTCGGCTTGCTGCCGACACCTCTGTGACATGGCCGAGCAAAGGCTCTTCCCACCTGGAGAGCGCTGAGCGCCGGCACGCGTACGGCAACCCAGCAGCCTGCCCCTCCCCGGGGAGCCAGCCTCATCTCCCCAGCTCACCCTCCGCTCCAGCTGGTTGCTCGCAGCAGGAGGCAGAGCTTCTCCTGTCCACCAGGTCCACTCTGGAGACGTGGCCGAAGCTGAAGGGGGAGCGCTCTCCAGCAGAGCGTTGCCCGAGGGCTGGGCGCCGGTGGCACCTAGTCTCAGGGTCGGCCGAACTGCAGTGGGAGCGACTTGGTTGCTTTGCACTTGTTTCCTAGACGAGACACCGTTTGTTCAGCTGGACTTTGAGCAGATTGCTGCCGAGATCCACTTCCGCCGGGAAATCGTGGAGCGGTGCATACACGAGACCCTGCTCTTCTTCGCTGGGGCCCTCCGAGACGACAAGGAGGTGGAGTTCTCCTTCAAGGGCATTGGCATCCTTGCCGTGCGAAGAAAAGTGGTCAGCATGACCTTCGTGGATGACTGCCTGCTGGAGCTGGATGGCACGGGCAACATGCTGGCAGCTCTTCTCGGGGTGAGCTTGTCATTTCTGCGGGGCTCCTCCTTGGGGCGAGCTTGTCATTTCTGCGGGGCTCCTCCTCGGGGCTCTGTGGCAATGCTGTCAAGGCTCTCTCCAGCTGCTTTCTGTTGGCTGCCGTCACCTGCCTCGCCACCCGGCCTAGACACGCTCTCGATGGGCTAGGCCAAGTCTCGGTAGCGCCTCGGCCCCTGCGAGGGAGGGGCTGATGACATCAAGGGAGAAGGTGGTGCGAGGCTTCCTGAGAGGCAGCCTTTGTGTCTCTGAGCAGCGAGGTGGCTGGCCACCTTTGTGAGCAACCAGCAGGTGTCCTGGGCGTCTGCTGATATGTCCCTGTCCCCTCGCAGGACTCCAAGATGATGCGTACCGTGGCCTTCGCGGGCAAAAACGATTTTAGCCGGCTCAGTCGAGATGAGGTCATCACGCTGCCAAGGTGAGCAGGACGGCTTCTGCAGGCCCCAGCTGGTCAAGGAGCAGCTGCTCAGCCCCTGCTGTGGGGGCACCCTCTTGCCGAGGCTCCTCTCCTGCCAAGCTTAGGCAAGACCAGCTCCTTCCAGGAGAGCTGCCCGGTCTGCCTGCTGCTCGCTCCTCCCCGGCTTGGAGAGTGCAGACAAAGCGGCCAGTCCGCTCTCGATGTGCCCTGAGAGAGTGAGAGGCGGGAGGGTCTGCGGGGGCAGCAAGGAGGGCGCGTGCGGCGATCACCAGCTTTCTGGCGGGAAGGCAAGGGAAGCACCGGCAGAGGCTGCTGGAGACGGTGGGGCCCCTCCGGTGCCACAGAGCGCCGCGTCCTCCAGGGACTTGGCAGTGGCTCCCACAGGTGCCTGCCAGCAGCTGATGAGCGCCAGCCCCCAAGGGAGCGTGGTGCCCTTTTGCCCAGCTGGTGCCTTCCTGTTTTCCAGGCTTGCACTTGAGACCCCCCACCAACCGTCGGCCCCTGCGATTTCTCTGAAGCCCAGGAGAGAGCCGGCGCCGTGGGGCGGGGGTGCCCGCAGAGGTAATGTCCCAGCCGAGTGCTGGCCGGGGGCTGTGGGCGCTCCTGTCGGGCCCGCAGGGTCCCAAAGACGCTGTTGTGCTGTCCTCTTGCCTCCCACTTGCAGTGAGCGTGCTGGACCCGGTGTTCCTGGCTCAGCGGAGGGTTTCTCTAGCCAGGCAGCGGGCGAAGGAAGGCGAGCAGGCGAAAGCCAAGGAAGGCGAGCGGGCGAAAGCCAAGGAAGCTGGCCAGGCCAGGTGAGCCTCGCGGAGGAGCGGTGTGGCTGGGGGCGCGGGGGCACACGGTGCCCTCGTCGTAGTGCGAGGGAGGTGTTTCCCTCGGCCGGGGGGCTGCCTGCGCCGATGCCGAAAGGCCCCGGAGGCGTTGTCCTGCCAGACACGCGGTCCTCCTGCCGAACCGCCTGGCGGTGCCGGAGCCGGGCAGCAGGCTGCGAGCCCGTCCCGGAGCAAGCGGCTCAGACTGGGCTCCCACAAGCTCAGCCTGCCGTGCCTCTTCAGAGTCCTGCCAGTAATCCGGGAGAAGTCCCAGGAGGAGCTGAAGCAGCCCAGACCTCCAGCTCAGCCGCGGTTGCAGCTCCCTGCGTGCGTTCCGCAGCCCTCGGGAACGGTATGCCCTAGGGATTTGCCAGCCCTGCATCACGTCTCGGGCTCTGGGCCAGGGCAGGAGAGGCGGCAAGAGCTGCCCACCGTCCCAGCCCTCCCGCCCTGCCCAAGCCCGAGGAGACTAACGCCGCCTGTGTGGTGTGTGCCTGGCCTCCAGGGAACGGGCTCGCTCCGCACCGAGAGGGCAGAAAAACGGCTCCGGCTGCTGATGGCATCCAAGCGCCGAGAGGTGGAAGCGGACGTGTGGCGCCAATACCATGCCAGCAGAGCGGGGCGGAACACGGAGCGAGGCCAGGTATGGCATGCACTCCCAGCCCCCAGGAAAAGGGCATTTCCCCTCCCCGCTCCCCGGGAGGGGAGCAGGGACGGTCTCCCGGCACGGGCACGGCAGCAGTGCTGTGGCCAGCTGGCCAGGCAGGGGCCTTCTGTCTGCCCGCTGCCCTGCACGTTGCCCTGCAAGAGGAGCTGTCCCTACGGCCCCAGGCCGAAGCGTGCGGTCGGCTGTGGCACGGGCGGTCTGTTGCGTGCCCATACCTCCCCGCGAGGGCTCAGCACCACCGCCCGGAAGACTAAGCCAAGGCTGTGCAAGTCACACGCCTGGGCTGAAGCCTTGGGAGCAGCCCCAGCGAGTGGTGGCGGGGCTTTAGGAGAGTCTCTTCTGCCTTCGCAGAGCCCCTGCCGCCACGTCTTTGAGGATCCCTACCGCCCTCCCCACCTCCTGAGAAAGGCCTATGCCGAGAAGCTGAAGGAGGGGCTGCAGGAGAAGGAGAGATGCCAAAGCGCCGCAAGGCAGAGAGCGTCAGAGGGGCCGGCAGAGCTGCACCTCCCGGGGAGACCGTGGGCAGCGTAAGTGTGTGCCGGCTCCTGCAGAGGCCGGGGAAAGCCTCGGGCGGCTCCCACCACTGGAGGCGTCCGGGCTGAAGACGGAAGGCTGGCTCAGCTGGCTGGGCTCTGCCTTCCCAAAGCAGGCAGCCTGTGCTCGCCCTCCCCGCGCGGTGACTCCCGGGCACCCGGCCCTCAGCTGCGATGCCCGCTCGGTCCCGGCTCTCGGCCCTGCCCGGCTTCAGCCCCGGCCGATCTGCGCTCTCCTCGCTGCAGATGGGTTGGGGCACGAGGGCCCACGAGACGCCACACAGAGCCGCGGGCTGGCCTCGGCCGCACCTCCCGGAACCGCTGGCCTGAGCCAGGCTTTGGGGCGTTGCGGGCCCTTCTGCCCGGCCACAGAGCTGAGGCCCTTTCTTCTGTGTCCTTTAGCACGGGGGAGAAGACGAGGCTGTTGGAGCGCCGTGGGAAGGCCCAGGGACTGCCAGCCACGCCACGAAGCTGAGAGCGCACCGCAGAGTCCAGCGGCAGGGATCTTGGCCCTCACGGCGGCCACCCGTGTCAGCGGGAGAGCCGTCAGTGGCGGGTGGCAGGGCCTCTGCAAAGCGGAACATGCCAAATAAAGGCTGCTGGCGCCTGTGCCCAGCCGGAGTGACCGTGCTGCTCCCTGCGCTGCCTTTCTCTGCGGCCAAGGGGACGGGAGGGGCCCTGCAGCCCCCTGGTCGGAGGGGTTTTTGGGCAGGGGGGCGGGCGGGACTGGTCCTGCCAGCCAGTGGCGACAGGCCACGCGACTGGAAGAGCGGCGTCCTTGCCAGGGCGCGGGGCACGGGGGCTGCAGAGCACAGCTTCTCTGCATCCCAACACCACTTTGTAAGGGATAAGCAGAGCGCCAGGTCCACGCTGGCCAAAGAAAACGCCTGTTTTCTGTGCGACTCTTTCAAGCTGTGCGACTTGCTGGAGTACCACGACAGTCGTGGTATTGCACTGACGTGCTCTATTTTTTCAGGGCATCAGCTTTACTCTTGGGTGATTTCATTGCCAAGGCTGCCTTTGTCTCCAAAGGCCGTAATCAAAATACTCTTTTGCTCAGTACGGATGGACTGTCTCCAGCTACGTTATTCATTATACATTCAAAACTTCTATTTCTATGCAGATGAATCTCTGTTTTACTTTGCGTATATGTCTGTGTTGCAGATGTAAACCTGAACCAAATTTCATTGTTTCCCAGACATCAGACTAAGGATGAACCTGTCCAAAGTTAAAATTTAGACAAGACGGAATTTTAGCTTGCTGGAATCTCTCTTCACTGTGGAAGTGCTGATTCTTAACACACTTCCCCCCTCCACCCCCCCCGAAGCGTTTGGAAATGAAGCTTATTTTGCACATACAAAGCGATTCTGTGATTATCTGCATATATTCTGCACTCACACCCGTGTAAAACCACCGTGAATTTACTAAAGCCTGTGAAATCACTTTGGGTTTGTAAGGATGTAATCAAAGGAAATTTAGCTTTGATAACTATATTAGTTCTTTTTTTCCCTATCGACTATAATGAAAATTGGGTAGTGTTTAATAAGAGTTTGCTCCCTTTCCTCTACAGACCTCCTCCACTCTTACATACAGAGACGTTTTGCCAGTTTGAGTGCTTAACAGTTCGCTTTCAAATGACGTTTCGATTGTTTTCAATATTTAACGTTGCAGTGTTGATACACTTAATATGGACATATCAATGGATTGTTAAAGCATGTCCCAATACCATTTTCACTCTCCCAAGGAAAGTAAATTTCACAAAAGAGAAACTTGTAACAGGTGGCTAAGAGAAATTGCCTTGTGATTATTTTATGAGAGTGGCACATGAAGAAATGTTGACTGCTCTGCACATCTCCCAGGCTACACTGGGTAGTCGCCACATCTTCTAGGGCAAGATTCGTCTGGTATGAATGTGAGTGTTACTGCACACGCTAATCAGACTTTCATGACACCTGTGTGTTTTGAAAGCATTTCCTTTCTCTAGATGAACTATGATTTTTAAACTGGAGGGGAGTTTTGCAGAAAACCTGACTGTGGTATTCTTTTTTGTGCCACGGGAAGAGTCGGTATTTGAAAGAAAGTCACAGATACACTCTGCCAGCACTGAGCCAGCAAACTAACTTAATTTGGTAGAAACCCCTGCTAAGAAACAGTCTGGAGTTTCCAAGCAAGTATTCCTGAGGAGGGGAAGTGGAGAGGGAGGTGCTGATCTCTTCTCCCTCGTATCCAGTGGTAGGACTCGCGGGAGTGGTTCAAAGCTGCGCCAGGAGAGGTTTAGACTGGACATTAGGAAGCCTTTCTTTACTAGAGAGGGGGGTCAAACACTGGAACAGCCTTCCTAGGGAGGTGGTCAATGCTTCCTGCCTGTCACTGTTGAAGAGGCATTTGGACAATGCCCCTCATAGCATGCTTTAACCTGGTCAGTCCTGAAGTGGTCAGGCAGTTGGACTAGATGATTGTTCTAGGTCCCATCCAACTGAAATAGTTCCGTTCTGTTCTGTTCTGTTCTGTTCTGTTCTATTCTACTCTGTTGTGTTCTGCTCTAGTCCATTGCAACGTGTACATCGTGGAGCTCTCTCCAAGCACAGTACCTTCAGTGAACAACAGGGAAATTGAGAAATTTAAATATATTCTTTTGTTTCTGAGTTAAAAAAACAACATAGGAAACACTTTTTAAAATCACTTACATCTCGGTTTGAATTCCACCGTCTTTATCATTACTGGCTGCCTTTAGGATGAAGAGTTAAGGCATCACTTTGTATTGCAGGCAAAATACTAATCCCACCCCTGCTTTTCTGAAATTTGTAGTATCAAATGCGTTAGTGTTTGGAAGTGGCTTCTGTTTTTTTCATCTGACAAATGAAACCAATAGGGAATCCTAATAGAGATTATTGGTTCTCTATTGGCTGATTGACTGATTGGGCAATATGACCTGTTTCCTCACGGCTTCCTCACAAGAGAAGGCCTTGTTTCCGTTCACTGAACAAATGCAAGATGGAAGGGATTGGGGCCTTAAACATTTTCCGTGGACTCGATGAATCTTGGTAATTTACTTCCAAAGAAACACCTAGCAGAATTGCCACTCTTCATTTTGGTTAGTTGGGACACAACTACACAGCTTGGTAAGAAAGGGTACTGACGTAGCTGTTGTGTAGTCGTATGCCATTTACGTAGAAAACTGATTTTGCATTTAACAGTGCTACTGCTGAAAGGCAGCTTCAGACAAATTTTGTCACATGTGACAGCGAACCATATGTTTTGGAGGGAGGCTGTAGTAAACAGTATGAAATAGTAAAATATTGCCTTCCACATGAGACAGAGAGACACTTCCTAACTACTTCACACACCAAAGGATTTTGTTCATCAAACCACTCCTTGTGTTTCTGGAAAGAGTGAAGGAGAAACTGTTTAAATGCCTCATATTTTGACATTCTAGTTGGCATATATTTAGCTTTTTCTTTTTCTTTTCTTATCTTTTCCTTTCTTTTCTTTTCTTTTCTTTGTTCTTTTCTTTTCTTTTCTTTTCTTTTCTTTTCTTTTCTTTTCTTCTCTTTTCTTTTCTTTTCTTTTCTTTTCTTTTTTCTTTTCTTTTCTTTTCTTTTCTTTTCTTTTCTTTTCTTTTCTTCTCTTTTCTTTTCTTTTCTTTTCTTCTCTTTTCTTTTCTTTTTTCTTTTCTTTTCTTTTCTTTTCTTTTCTTTTCTTTTCTTTTCTTCTCTTTTCTTCTCTTTTCTTCTCTTTTCTTTTCTTTTCCTTTCTTTTCTTTTCTTTTCTTTTCTTTTCTTTTCTTTTCTTTTCTTTTCTTTTCTTTTCTTTTCTTTTCCTTTCTTTTCTTTTCTTTTCTTTTCTTTTCTTTTCTTTTCTTTTCTTCTCTTTTCTTCTCTTTTCTTTTCTTTTCTTTTCTTTTCTTTTTTCTTTTCTTTTCTTTTTCCTTTCCTTTCCTTTCCTTTCCTTTCCTTTCCTTTCCTTTCCTTTCCTTTCCTTTCCTTTCCTTTCCTTTCCTTTCCTTTCCTTTCCTTTCCTTTCCTTTCCTTTCCTTTCCTTTCCTTTCCTTTCCTTTCCTTTCTCTTTTCTTGTCTTTTATTGTCTTGTTTTTTTGACACGATAAGGTGCCTTTACAAAAGGAAAACAAATCCCTGTGGAAAAATCCTTGGACGTCTGAAAAGAAACTTTGAATAGGGTATCAAACTATTTTGACTCTCAACGTCCGATTTGTCAATTGCTGGGTTTTTTCCTAAGATACAAACATTTTTTTCACAGTAGGCATTATATTGATGTCTCAGAGACGTTTCGTAATTGATCACTTTGTTCTGTCCTCTGCTGCCATTTCTAAGTTGAGATTCCTCAACTTAGAGCAGAAATTTTTCTATGAATTATTCTACAGGTTGGTCTACTCAGTCCATTTTCTATTCCCCTGGTCCTCAGAGCCATGCAATTCTTCCTGTACTTTATTCCAAAACTGTCTTTGAGAGGGTGGACGGTCCATTGTGACATCACCGTGGGGTGGAGGGTGGCATCACCTGGCGGTGGACTGTTGACGTCAGCGAGCGATGGACTGTGACCTCGCGTCCCTCGCTGCTTATCTTTGGGCGCCGGCAGAGCCTGGGCCAGTCTGGCTCGTGCCTGGACTCCTGCCGAGCGTGCCTGCGAGGTCCGGAGGGTCGAGCGAGGCTTCTCCTGGTGCCGGGTGGTGCTTTGGGGGCTGCCGTCGGCAGCTCTCGCTGCCCGTCCCGGAGCCATCCCCTGGGTTTCCCCGGCCCTGCCAGGTTCAGGCGGCCGGGCACCGCAGGGCAATCTTGCAGCAGCGGAGGTGAGCCGTGCGGGGAAGCGTCCCCCCGGGGTGGCCGTGGGGTGGGCGACGGGGCTCGGGGAGCCGGGAGGGTGTCCTTCTCGAGGGGCCTGGGCGTTCCTTCCTCCCCTCCCCTCCCCTCCCTGGGACAGCGAGCGACCATGGCCTCTCTCCCTTTTGCAGCGCGCGACGCCCTTTGGCAGTGCCGGCGCCAGCGATGGGGAGCAGCTCCTCATCCTCAGCTCTCCCCAACCTGCCGCAGAGCGCAAACATGGCCACGGAGACGGAGTGGAGCTGCCCCATCTGCCATGATGCTCGAGATGACATCTCGTACGCGATGCCCTGTCGCCACCAGTTCTGCCTGGGCTGCATCGTGCGTTGGACAGAGGTGAAACCAGACTGCCCGCTCTGCAGAAGACCAGTAGAGAACATCAGGTTTTCTGTGCTGGGAGAAGACGACTATCTGCAGTGTGTCGTCGCACACCCCGAAGAGTCGCCAAATGCCAGCAGCCAGGCAGGCAGCGCTCCCGGCCCCCTGCCCGAAAACAGCCCCCATCACCCTGCGGCGTCCCCTCCATCGTCTCCGCAGGGTATACCGTCCCCAGCTGAGCAGGGGGCTGCGGGGCCAGAGGCCGTGGGTGGCCTCCTGCCTGAGGTCTGGGCAGAACTTTTCCAAAGGCAGCAGCATCTCCTCGATCCCGTGCTGCCCTGGCTGCGCCAGGAGCTGGAGGCAATATTTGGGGCGTGGTGGTGGGAGGCAAAGAGTGCAGAGAGCAGCATCCTGTACGCTCTATGCATCTACGGTCCGGATGCGGAGGTCATGGTCCGGATGCTGCAGCCTGTCCTTGAGGAATATACAGCATCTCTGGTCCACGGCACCATCAATATCATTGTGCGTCAGTGCAGCGAGGAGGCCCAGAGGCTGCTGCGCTCCCATGCTGCCGGGCAGGAGGACAACAGCCCTGCCGCCAGCTCCAGCTCCGCCAGCTCCAGCTCCTCCAGCTCCAGCTCCGCCAGCCCCAGCTGCGCCGGCTCCCAGGAGGGGACTCCCACCCCTCACCCGAGCTCCTCCAGCAGCCCGTCAGGGGCAGAGCAGGAGCAGCCCCAGGAGGAGCCGGGGCAGGAGGCGGCGGCAGGTCCCTCCGCTCCCGGCCGGGGCAGGGACCGCTCGCCTGGGGGGCGCCGGCGCCCCGCAAAGAGGAAGGGCCCCGGCCCCCAGGACTCTCCCCAGCCCTGCAAGAGGCCGCCTCGCCGGCGGCACTAGCAGGGCCCCAGCAACGGTGTCTTCACGGACAAGGAAATAAATGCCTGTTTCCCTGGCACTCGGGGTCTCTGGGTGCTGCTTTCTGCCCCTTCTCCCAGTGCGTTTCCCGGCCCCCCACGCCCCTCCATCGGCCAAGGGCCCCCAGAGCCCCAGGGCCATGTCGGCATGGGAAATCCTGCTCCCACAGGAAATCCTGCTGCAGCCACAGAAATGGAAGAGGTTCTGAAAAGCCCGAAAATGAGGCGAAAAGGGAGAAAGGGAGGAGAAAAGGGAGGAGCCCAGAAGCGGCGAGCAGCCCCGCAGAGTCCAGCGGCAGGGGCCGTGGCTCTCACGGCGGCCACCCGTGTCAGCGGGAGAGCCGTCAGCGGCGGGTGGCAGGGGCGAGGAGGAGGGCCTTTGCAAAGGGGAACGTGCCAAATAGAGGCTGCTGGCGCCTGTGCCCAGCCGGAGTGACCGTGCTGCTCCCTGCGCTGCCTTTCTCTGCAGCCAAGGGGACAGGTTGGAGGGGTTTTTGGGCAAAGGGGCCGGGGGGACTGGTCCTGCCAGCCAGTCGTGACAGGCCACGCGACTGGAAGAGCGGCGTCCTTGCCAGGGCGCGGGGCACGGGGGCTGCAGAGCACAGCTTCTCTGCATCCCAACACCACTTTGTAAGGGATAAGCAGAGCTCCGTGGCTGGTCACAGCACTCTTTCAGAGCAGAGTCACACTGGCCAAAGGAAACGGTGGGCTTGGTGCTCCCTGAAGAGCTATACTCGCATGGATGGAGAAATGTGCCTCCTTGAAGACACTCCTTAGTTGAGCCCTTGGCTCACTGTCCTGGGTTCAGCTGGGATAGAGTTAATTTTTTTTTTACAGGAACCTGGGAGGTGGGGGGCATAGCCGGGGCAGCTGACCTGAACTGGCCAAGGAGCTATTCCATACCATGTGACATCATGCTCAGTATATAAAGGGGGAGCGGGCCGGGGGGTGTGCTCTTCTTTTCGGTGGGGGAAGTGGCAGAGCGTCGGGTCCCGGGTGGTGAGCAGTTGCACTGTGCATCACTCTTTTTGTATACTTTTTCATTAGTATCGTTGTTGTTGTTGCAATTTCTTTGTGTTGTTCCAGTAAACTGCCTTTATCTCAACCCTCGAGGTTCCAGGTTTGGTTTTTTCCTCTCCTCCGTCTTCCCCCCATCCCACCGGAGGGGGGCGGGAGGAGTGAGCGAGCGGCCGCGTGGTCCTTTGTTACCGGCTGGGCTGAAACCACGACAGTCCTTTTTGGCGCCCAACGTGGGGCACGAAGGGTTGAGATAATGACAGATCTGGCCAGAGCGTGTTGAAACAAATTTGTCATACGCATTTCTTATACTAGATAAATAGATGTTAGTCACAATGTTGATTCAGCTGTTTACATGGTGGCGTTTTGTAAGTTCTTATATGCTTTATGTATTGCCTGTAGTTGCGTATCTCATCTCTGGGAGAGTGATTGGGATTATCATTTTGCTGTACTGGGCAATGTCGACTTGTGAAATGATTACATCACTGGTCATGAGGTTAAGCTGTTATCTGTATGAGGCAGTGATATCATTTCCAGACTTTGGGCACCTTCTGTCGGATTTTATTGGTAATTACACCCAACCCATGGGGAAGTTAGGGGGGGATACTTCCCCCCATCCGTTCCCCTCCTTTTTCCAACTAATTACAACAGTTTTCGAGAATTTTGAATATCCTTGGGATGCGCAAGCCTGTGTGCTGTTAGTGCTATGCCTCCTGACTATGTTTCAGGTCTTGTCTAGGGCTACAAAGAGGCTCTTTAAGAGTACCACCCAGAGATCTGTCCCAAAGCTGGATATTTATGGGTGGCACGGCATGTGGGAGGATGTGGGCAGGTATCTAGAGAACTTCTCACCTCCAGTGACTTGGAAGTTCACTCCCGAACAACTGCAGAACCCTCATGAAGTGATAGAATTTTTGAAAGGAAAATGCTGTGGCTATCCCAGAGACACACAACTCACTACACTGTGCTGGGCCCTGGCCGGTATCTACCAAACCCTGCTTGATACTATGCAGCACCCCCAGGGGGGAAAGGGGCAAAAGATGGAAAACAAGACAACATGCACCGTGGCTACCCCAACCCCGACAACATGCACCGTGGCTAACCCTACCCCGGTGACAGATACTGCCACTAAACCAGAGAACCAACCTGTGCCAGTATCAGTCGCCCCTGTACAGAAAAAGAAACACACAAAGAAATCAGTTCGCTCAGTGAGAGATGAAGATGAACCAGGGTCATCGCGAGAACAGGAGGAAGAGGCAGAACCTGAAATAATTACCCGATCTCTATCCCTGAGTGAGTTGCGTGACATGCGAAAAGATTTTAGCTGCCACCCAGGTGAGCACATTGTTACCTGGCTGCTCCGATGCTGGGATAATGGGGCTAGTAGTGTGGAATTAGAGGGTAAGGAAGCCAAGCAGTTGGGATCTCTGTCTAGAGAAGGGGGTATCGACAAGGCGATTGGGAGAAAAACACAAGTCCTCAGCCTCTGGAGGCGACTTCTGTTAGGTGTAAAGGAAAGATACCCTTTCAGGGATGAAGTTACATGTCACCAAGGCAAGTGGACCACCATGGAGAGAGGTATCCAGTACCTGAGGGAATTAGCCGTGCTGGAGGTGATTTATAATGATCCAGAAAATGCGCAGTCACCCACAGATCCAGATGAAGTCCAATGCACACAACCGATGTGGCGGAAGTTTCTACGAAGTGCACCACTAACCTATGGCAACTCATTGGCAGTAATGTCCTGGAAAGAAGGCTATGGACAAACGGTGGATGAATTGGCTGTCCAACTCCGGCAATATGAAGGAAGTCTCTCTTCCTCCCTACGGGCCTGTGTCTCAGCTGTAGAGGAATTGTCCCGAGAGTTCCAGCAATTCAAAGTAGATATGTCCTCCTCCTCACCTGTACAGGCCCGCATTGCAGTTATTGGGAGTAAGCGTTCCTCTGCCCAAGAGAGAGGAGAGAGAAAGTACACACGACGGGCTAACCTGTGGTTTTACCTGCGTGACCATGGAGAGGACATGAGGAAGTGGGATGGAAAACCTACCTCAGTCTTGGATTCACGGGTACGGGAGTTGCGAGAAAAAGCAACCAGAAAAGAAGATTCTTCTTGGAAAACTGCTGCTCCAGTTTCCCGTGAGCAGTCCCCCGGGCGCAGTAGATGGGCCGATCTCATTTCTGATCCTCTTGAAGGGACTTCTGATTCACATGTGCAAAAAGTGGGTAACAGATATTCTAACCAGGATTAGAGGGGCCCTGCCTCCAGCCAGGTGGAGGAGAGGGACAACCGAGTCTACTGGACAGTGTGGATTCGATGGCCTGGCACGTCAGACCCACAGGAATATAAGGCTCTAGTAGACACTGGTGCACAATGTACCCTAATGCCATCAAGTTATAAAGGGGCAGAACCCATCTGTATCTCTGGTGTGACAGGGGGATCCCAAGAGCTAACCGTATTGGAAGCCGAAATGAGTCTAACCGGGAATGAGTGGCATAAACACCCCATTGCAACTGGCCCAGAGGCCCCGTGCATCCTTGGTATAGATTATCTCAGAAGGGGGTATTTCAAGGACCCAAAAGGGTACCGTTGGGCCTTTGGTATAGCTGCATTGGAGACGGAGGAGATTGAACAGCTGTCTACCCTGCCTGGTCTCTCCCAAGACCCTTCGGTTGTGGGGTTGCTGAAGGTTGAAGAACAACAGGTGCCAATTGCTACCACGACGGTGCACCGGCGGCAATATCGCACCAACCGAGACTCCCTGATCCCCATCCATAAGCTGATTTGCCAATTGGAGAGCCAAGGAGTGATCAGCAAGACTCACTCACCCTTTAATAGTCCCATATGGCCCGTGCGGAAATCTAATGGGGATTGGAGACTAACAGTAGATTATCGTGGGCTGAATGAAGTCACGCCACCGCTGAGCGCTGCTGTGCCAGATATGTTAGAGCTTCAATATGAACTGGAATCAAAGACAGCTAAGTGGTATGCCACAATTGACATTGCTAATGCATTTTTCTCCATTCCTTTGGCAGCGGAGTGCAGGCCACAGTTTGCTTTCACTTGGAGGGGTGTCCAGTACACCTGGAATCGACTGCCCCAGGGGTGGAAACACAGCCCCACTATTTGCCATGGACTGATCCAGACTGCACTAGAAAAAGGTGAAGCTCCAGAGCACCTGCAATATATTGATGACATCATCATATGGGGCAGCACGGCAGAAGAAGTTTTTGAGAAAGGGAAGAAAATAATCCAAATCCTTTTGAAGGCTGGCTTTGCCATAAAAGAAAGTAAGGTCAAGGGACCTGCGCAGGAGATCCAGTTCTTAGGAGTAAAATGGCAAGACGGGCGTCGTCAGATCCCTGCGGACGTGATCAACAAAATAGCAGCTATGTCCTCACCGACTAATAAAAAGGAAACACAGGCTTTCTTAGGTGTTGTGGGCTTTTGGAGAATGCATATTCCAAATTACAGTCAAGTTGTAAGTCCTCTCTACCAAGTTACCCGGAAGAAGAATGATTTTAAATGGGGGCCTGAGCAACGACAAGCCTTTGAACAAATTAAGCGGGAGATTGTTCATGCAGTAGCTCTTGGGCCAGTCCGGACAGGACCAGATGTTAAAAATGTGCTCTACACTGCAGCTGGGGAGAATGGCCCTACCTGGAGCCTTTGGCAGAAAGCACCTGGAGAGACCCGAGGCCGACCCCTGGGGTTTTGGAGTCGGGGATATCGAGGATCCGAGGCTCGCTATACTCCAACTGAAAAAGAGATATTGGCAGCATATGAAGGAGTTCGAGCCGCTTCAGAAGTGGTTGGTACTGAAACACAGCTCTTCTTAGCACCCCGACTGCCAGTGCTGGGCTGGATGTTCAAAGGGAAAGTTTCCTCTACACATCACGCGACTGATGCCACGTGGAGTAAGTGGATTGCACTGATCACACAACGGGCTCGCATAGGAAACCCCAGTCGCCCAGGAATTTTAGAAGTGATCACGGACTGGCCAGAAGACAAAGACTTTGGAATGTTGCCAGAGGAGGAGGTGACACGGGCTGAAGAGGCCCCGCTGTATAATAAACTGCCAGAAAATGAGAGGCAATATGCCCTGTTCACTGATGGGTCCTGTCGCATCGTGGGAAAACATCGGAGGTGGAAGGCTGCTGTATGGAGTCCTACACGACTAGTTGCAGAAACTGCTGAAGGAGAAGGTGAATCGAGTCAGTTTGCAGAGGTGAAAGCCATCCAGCTAGCATTAGATATTGCTGAAAGAGAAAAGTGGCCAGTGCTCTATCTCTATACTGACTCATGGATGGTGGCAAATGCCCTATGGGGGTGGCTACAGCAATGGAAGAAGGGCAACTGGCAACGCAGAGGTAAACCCATTTGGGCTGCCGCACTGTGGCAAGATATCGCTGTTCGGATAGAGAAGCTAGTGGTAAAAGTACGTCACGTAGATGCTCATGTACCCAAGAGTCGGGCCACTGAAGAACATCAAAACAATCAGCAGGCAGATCAGGCCGCCAAGATTGAAGTGTCTCAGGTGGACCTGGACTGGCAACGTAGGGGTGAGCTATTTATGGCTCGGTGGGCCCACGATACCTCAGGCCATCAGGGGAGAGATGCAACATATAGATGGGCTCGAGATCGAGGGGTGGACTTGACCATGGACACTATCGCACAGGTCATCCACGAATGTGAAACACGTGCCGCAATTAAGCAAGCCAAGCGGCAAAAACCCCTGTCGCATGGGGGGCGATGGCTGAAATATAAACAGTGGGAGGCCTGGCAGATTGACTATATCACACTCCCACGAACACGCCAAGGCAAGTGCCATGCGCTTACAATGGTGGAAGCAACCACTGGATGGCTGGAAACATACCCTGTGTCCCATGCCACTGCCCAGAACACTATCCTGGGCCTTGAAGAGAAAATTTTATGGCAACACGGCACCCCAGAAAGAATCGAGTCGGACAACGGGACTCACTTCCGAAACAACCTCGTAGACACCTGGGCCAAAGAACACGGCATTGAGTGGGTATATCACATCCCTTATCACGCACCGGCCTCCGGAAAAATCGAACGATACAACGGACTGCTGAAAACTACATTGAGAGCGATGGGGGGTGGGACTTTCAAACATTGGGATACACATTTAACAAAAGCCACCTGGTTAGTTAATACTAGAGGATCCGCCAATCGGGCTGGCCCCGCCCAACCAAGACTTCCACATACTGTAGAAGGCGATAAAGTCCCTGTAGTGCGCATGAGGAGTATGTTAGGAAAGACAGTCTGGGTTAGTCCTCCCTCAAGCAGAGGCAAACCCATTCAAGGGGTTGTTTTTGCTCAGGGACCTGGGTACACCTGGTGGGTGATGCAGAAGGATGGGGAAGTTCGATGTGTACCTCAGGGAGATTTGATTTTGGGAGAGAATAGCCAGTGAATTGGGCTGTATGATACCTAACTGCTAAATACCCTGCCAATGCATGTCATTGTATCTATAGTGTCTATATGCCATATCAAGGGTATTACTGTAAGAATTACCCAAATGACTGCGGGATGGACTTTGAAACTAAGCCAAGTACAACAGCGACAGAACTTGAACTGACACCCAGCAATTTCCTCAAGATCAACATCTTCGACCTGCAGACTAAGGGCGTGAGTTGCACCAAATGTACTAGCCACAAGTTCCAGAGGCAGCATACAACAACCCAACATCTCACACCATCTCTCTTATCCTGAAGAACTGTTACAACAGATGGAGCCCCAAAGTCATGGACTAAATAAAATCAATGGACACATTAGAGGGATAGCCCATACGCTAAAGGAATACCATTTGTGTGTGTGTGTGTGTGCGGGGGGGCGACGGGGATGGACGCAAGTCCATATACTTATATATATAAGACAAGGAAGTGGTAGTGGTCGATTGGAAAATGTAAGATCTGGGCATGATGTAGATGGTATAGAATAAGGGGTGGATAATGTCCTGGGTTCAGCTGGGATAGAGTTAATTTTTTTTTTACAGGAACCCGGGAGGTGGGGGGCATAGCCGGGGCAGCTGACCTGAACTGGCCAAGGAGCTATTCCATACCATGTGACATCATGCTCAGTATATAAAGGGGGAGCGGGCCGGGGGGTGTGCTCTTCTTTTCGGTGGGGGAAGTGGCAGAGCGTCGGGTCCCGGGTGGTGAGCAGTTGCACTGTGCATCACTCTTTTTGTATACTTTTTCATTAGTATCGTTGTTGTTGTTGCAATTTCTTTGTGTTGTTCCAGTAAACTGCCTTTATCTCAACCCTCGAGGTTCCAGGTTTGGTTTTTTCCTCTCCTCCGTCTTCCCCCCATCCCACCGGAGGGGGGCGGGAGGAGTGAGCGAGCGGCCGCGTGGTCCTTTGTTACCGGCTGGGCTGAAACCACGACACTCACGCTCAGGAGCTGTCCAGTGGCTTTCTTGGTAGAAAGTTTATTCCTCTGAGGCAAAAGAGAATCTTTGAAAGTGAAAAAGCCCTGTTTTGGCAAGGTAAACTGCAGCATGAAGAAGAAAGCCCTGATCTGGCAGGGTAAAAGAGCACGAGCAGCAGCATGTGCAACTAAGCCACACCCGTGTTGCTCAAGGGTCTATACTGGGATGACTACTACTGGGCATCTTCCTTACTGACATAGCTAGTGGGACTGAATGCACCCTCAGCAAGTCTGCAGAAGCCACCATGCTGAGCGCTTGAAATCTGGGGGTTCTTTTGGACAGTACAGAGTCCAGCTCCTGCAGGACCTGGAAGGGTGAGATTCCCATCTCTTTGCATGCTGCTGGTGCTCTTCCCTCCCATAGTGTGTGTCTTGCCCTGAGCAATGGCAGGACAGGCTGCTCTGTGAGGCTGCCCAGCTGCTGGCCCCTGCACTCCAGTGCGCACTGCTTTTCTGGATGGCTCATTGCTAGCCTTTTTGGGGGAGGCTTCAGCCCCTCGGGGCCTCCTTGTCGCTCTGGTGTCGGGGCTTGGGCTGATGGGACCTTTGCTCCTTGCTCGGTGTCCTGGTTTCAGCTGGGATAGAGTTAATTGTCTTCCTAGTAGCTGGTACAGTGCTATGTTTGGAGTTCAGTGTGCGAAGAATGTTGATAACACTGATGTTTTCAGTTGTTGCTCAGTAGCGTTTAGTCTAAAGTCAAGGATTTTTCAGCTTCTCAAGCCCAGCCAGCGAGAAAGCTGGAGGGGCACAAGAAGTTGGCACAGGACACAGCCAGGGCAGCTGATCCAAACTGGCCAACGTATTCCATACGTTGTATTCCATACCATGTGACGTCACATCTAGTATATAAACTGGGGGGAGTGGGGGCGGGGGGAATCGCCGCTCAGGTACTAACTGGGTGTCGATCGGCGGGTGGTGAGCAATTGCACTGCACATCATTTGTACATTCCAATCTTTTAGCATTACTGTTGCCATTTTATTAGTGTTATCATTATCATTAGTAGTTTCTTCTTTTCTGTTCTATTAAACCGTTCTTATCTCAACCCACGAGTTTTACTTCTCTTCCCGATTTTCTCCCCCATCCCACTGGGTGGGGGGGGAGTGAGTGAGCGGCTGCGTGGTGCTTAGTTGCCGGCTGGGGTTAAACCACGACACTTGGGTAACGGTCTCCTCTTTCCCTCTGCCCACGGGGCTTTCTCCGGGCACTGCTGTTAGCCTATCTCTTGCTCCTGGAGCTGTGCTCAGGGTCCCCAGGGGACAGTGGGGCCCCTGGGGGTGGGGCGGAGCGTTTAGCGAAGCCTTCCAGGACGGCGAGCGTGCGCGAGAGGATGCGTTTGCCAGGCACATCGTGTCTTTGCAGCAGGCCATGCGCCATGTGCTGTTGCGGTCCTCCTTTGCGGATCCTGGTGTGGTGAGAGAGGTCCCTCCCAGTGGCGCCTGGGGGATAAGAGGGGCTGCGTGTTGCCTTGTGAACCACAGCTTTGGGTGGCTTGCCCCTGGGGCCTGGGGTGGACCTCTTGTTAAGGGAGAAGCTGCCGCCCCAGCGTTCACACACCAATCAAGGAGTCGCACGCGCACCACCCGAGACTTTACCGGCTAGGACCGGAGTCCCTTGGCAGCGGGCCCCTCCAGTGCGCCGACGGGTGCCCCTTTCGACTCCTCGCACACACACGCTCACCCTCGGGTGCTGCTTCTTCCCTCAGGCTCGACCCTAGGTTCCCCAAAGCAGAATCCCTTCTCCTCGTCTCCAGGCAGGTTCTTTCTCTTCCCTGGTTTTTAGGCTAGTTGTTACCTCGTCTCCTTTTCCCGGCCCAAACTGGCTCTGGGGCGTTCCGAATCGTCTTACGTCTCCGATCAGAGAACAGGTCAAAGTTAAGCGAGAGCATTGAGAAAGCTAGGAGTTCTGCTTTAGCACGAACGACTCCTTTTAAGCAGCTAAACCACGCCCTCAAAGCCCTCCAGAATATAACAACAGCCTCTGTAATTTACATCCACTCCTGTGCTACCATAGCCTCAGAACCTGACCCCAGGACTGCCAGATGCTGTTTAGGTCTCATTGGGGGGCGGCCCGCGTGCTCCCGTAGCTCAGCTTTGGCGCCTTCCACAGCGCTCTCCAGCCCTGTTCTGAGGGCGCGAAGCCCCTTCGGCATTGACGCCCGTTCCTTCCCGGCTTCCGAGAGTTTCTGCGTGGCCAGCCGAGCGGGGCTGAGTTGAGATACGCAGGCGGGAGTGTCAGCGCAGCAGCCTGAGGTGCCCAGTGGGGCTGCCCTGCCCACGCTGGGGCCAAAGGTGGGTGGGTCCACCTCTGCGTGACACGGAGGTGGCTGCTGCGGCGGGTCCCCGCAGCCCGTTGTGACACGGCACGGTGTCACAGTGGGACACCCGCATCAGAGCGGCAGCTCCCGCTCCCCACGGTGCCTCTGTCCACACTCCCCGGCGAGGCCTGGGCAGCGCCAGGGCTGCTCTCGCCAGTGCTGTGCTGCGCAGGAGCTGCCCTGCTGCCAGGAGGAGGCGAGGGGAGGCCGTGGGAGAGTGTTGGAGACGCCGCTTGGGGAAGTGTCGAGGAGGAAGGAGAGGAAGAGGAGGAGGAGAGGAGCAGAGGGGTTTTGGAGCAGGACAAACGCCTCTTGCCCAGCTGCTGCAGTGCAGGGGGGCAAAGATGATTAAGTACCTGCTCTTCAAGCCCTTGGGGCCCGAGGATCTGCCAACCCTCAAGGAGCTCACCACCAGCGGTGAGGCCCCCTTGCAGGAGCGCTGTGGGAGCCAAGATGAAGTGGAGATGAGCTGTGGAAACCCTGAGGCTGGGGCTGGGGCTGGGGCTGTAGCGGGGGTCTTCTGGAGGGGACCGGCGGCTGCAAGGAGAGCCGTGCCTGGTGGTGCCTTGGGGCTCGAGGGTGGCTTTGGTAGCCCAGGCCTCTAGCCGCTGCCCATGTCAGAGGGCGGGATCCCCTTCCCCAAAACACTACTGATGCCTGGCTTTTGCCCCCAGGCCTCTGCGGGGCACAGGGCGGGCTTCTCGGAGGCCGGGGGTGGTCAAGAACGCAGCTGGGCAGCCCCGGCGCTGCGAGTGTTTGCTCAGGGAGAGGGGCAGCTTGAGCGCACTCCGCTGTCTCCTCCGTGGGCGGGGGGAGTGCTGGATGGTTGTCCGTTGCTGACTCAGAACACGGCGTCCTTTCCTTTGCTTTCCAGAAATCTGCAAAGTCTGGGCTGGCGCATCTAGGTACATCCGGAGACAGCTCTTGCAGAAGAGGGTGAGCCTTGTCTCCTGGCCGTGGCCCATCCTGCCCCTCCGGGCCTCCGGAGCAGGGCACGACGTACCATCCCCAGGGCCGCCCGCGTGAGTCGTCTGGCAGCCTTGCCGCCTCTGTGCAACCCTGCCAACGCTCCCCCTCCTTGCTTGCGTTTTCAGGCGGTGGACATCGGCGTTGGGACATTTGCACTTGTCCCAGCTTGTGCCACAGTGGGAGAGGACAAGGCTTTGCCCGTTGAGAGACCCGTGTTCCGGCCGTGCAGGTTCCTGAAGAAATTTTACAAGCTCAAGTGTGCAAAGACCAAAATTCCTGGTAAGAAGAGGGGTGCTTCCCCTGCACAGCCCTTGCGTTCGGCTTGCTGCCGACACCTCTGTGACATGGCCGAGCAAAGGCTCTTCCCACCTGGAGAGCGCTGAGCGCCGGCACGCGTACGGCAACCCAGCAGCCTGCCCCTCCCCGGGGAGCCAGCCTCATCTCCCCAGCTCACCCTCCGCTCCAGCTGGTTGCTCGCAGCAGGAGGCAGAGCTTCTCCTGTCCACCAGGTCCACTCTGGAGACGTGGCCGAAGCTGAAGGGGGAGCGCTCTCCAGCAGAGCGTTGCCCGAGGGCTGGGCGCCGGTGGCACCTAGTCTCAGGGTCGGCCGAACTGCAGTGGGAGCGACTTGGTTGCTTTGCACTTGTTTCCTAGACGAGACACCGTTTGTTCAGCTGGACTTTGAGCAGATTGCTGCCGAGATCCACTTCCGCCGGGAAATCGTGGAGCGGTGCATACACGAGACCCTGCTCTTCTTCGCTGGGGCCCTCCGAGACGACAAGGAGGTGGAGTTCTCCTTCAAGGGCATTGGCATCCTTGCCGTGCGAAGAAAAGTGGTCAGCATGACCTTCGTGGATGACTGCCTGCTGGAGCTGGATGGCACGGGCAACATGCTGGCAGCTCTTCTCGGGGTGAGCTTGTCATTTCTGCGGGGCTCCTCCTTGGGGCGAGCTTGTCATTTCTGCGGGGCTCCTCCTCGGGGCTCTGTGGCAATGCTGTCAAGGCTCTCTCCAGCTGCTTTCTGTTGGCTGCCGTCACCTGCCTCGCCACCCGGCCTAGACACGCTCTCGATGGGCTAGGCCAAGTCTCGGTAGCGCCTCGGCCCCTGCGAGGGAGGGGCTGATGACATCAAGGGAGAAGGTGGTGCGAGGCTTCCTGAGAGGCAGCCTTTGTGTCTCTGAGCAGCGAGGTGGCTGGCCACCTTTGTGAGCAACCAGCAGGTGTCCTGGGCGTCTGCTGATATGTCCCTGTCCCCTCGCAGGACTCCAAGATGATGCGTACCGTGGCCTTCGCGGGCAAAAACGATTTTAGCCGGCTCAGTCGAGATGAGGTCATCACGCTGCCAAGGTGAGCAGGACGGCTTCTGCAGGCCCCAGCTGGTCAAGGAGCAGCTGCTCAGCCCCTGCTGTGGGGGCACCCTCTTGCCGAGGCTCCTCTCCTGCCAAGCTTAGGCAAGACCAGCTCCTTCCAGGAGAGCTGCCCGGTCTGCCTGCTGCTCGCTCCTCCCCGGCTTGGAGAGTGCAGACAAAGCGGCCAGTCCGCTCTCGATGTGCCCTGAGAGAGTGAGAGGCGGGAGGGTCTGCGGGGGCAGCAAGGAGGGCGCGTGCGGCGATCACCAGCTTTCTGGCGGGAAGGCAAGGGAAGCACCGGCAGAGGCTGCTGGAGACGGTGGGGCCCCTCCGGTGCCACAGAGCGCCGCGTCCTCCAGGGACTTGGCAGTGGCTCCCACAGGTGCCTGCCAGCAGCTGATGAGCGCCAGCCCCCAAGGGAGCGTGGTGCCCTTTTGCCCAGCTGGTGCCTTCCTGTTTTCCAGGCTTGCACTTGAGACCCCCCACCAACCGTCGGCCCCTGCGATTTCTCTGAAGCCCAGGAGAGAGCCGGCGCCGTGGGGCGGGGGTGCCCGCAGAGGTAATGTCCCAGCCGAGTGCTGGCCGGGGGCTGTGGGCGCTCCTGTCGGGCCCGCAGGGTCCCAAAGACGCTGTTGTGCTGTCCTCTTGCCTCCCACTTGCAGTGAGCGTGCTGGACCCGGTGTTCCTGGCTCAGCGGAGGGTTTCTCTAGCCAGGCAGCGGGCGAAGGAAGGCGAGCAGGCGAAAGCCAAGGAAGGCGAGCGGGCGAAAGCCAAGGAAGCTGGCCAGGCCAGGTGAGCCTCGCGGAGGAGCGGTGTGGCTGGGGGCGCGGGGGCACACGGTGCCCTCGTCGTAGTGCGAGGGAGGTGTTTCCCTCGGCCGGGGGGCTGCCTGCGCCGATGCCGAAAGGCCCCGGAGGCGTTGTCCTGCCAGACACGCGGTCCTCCTGCCGAACCGCCTGGCGGTGCCGGAGCCGGGCAGCAGGCTGCGAGCCCGTCCCGGAGCAAGCGGCTCAGACTGGGCTCCCACAAGCTCAGCCTGCCGTGCCTCTTCAGAGTCCTGCCAGTAATCCGGGAGAAGTCCCAGGAGGAGCTGAAGCAGCCCAGACCTCCAGCTCAGCCGCGGTTGCAGCTCCCTGCGTGCGTTCCGCAGCCCTCGGGAACGGTATGCCCTAGGGATTTGCCAGCCCTGCATCACGTCTCGGGCTCTGGGCCAGGGCAGGAGAGGCGGCAAGAGCTGCCCACCGTCCCAGCCCTCCCGCCCTGCCCAAGCCCGAGGAGACTAACGCCGCCTGTGTGGTGTGTGCCTGGCCTCCAGGGAACGGGCTCGCTCCGCACCGAGAGGGCAGAAAAACGGCTCCGGCTGCTGATGGCATCCAAGCGCCGAGAGGTGGAAGCGGACGTGTGGCGCCAATACCATGCCAGCAGAGCGGGGCGGAACACGGAGCGAGGCCAGGTATGGCATGCACTCCCAGCCCCCAGGAAAAGGGCATTTCCCCTCCCCGCTCCCCGGGAGGGGAGCAGGGACGGTCTCCCGGCACGGGCACGGCAGCAGTGCTGTGGCCAGCTGGCCAGGCAGGGGCCTTCTGTCTGCCCGCTGCCCTGCACGTTGCCCTGCAAGAGGAGCTGTCCCTACGGCCCCAGGCCGAAGCGTGCGGTCGGCTGTGGCACGGGCGGTCTGTTGCGTGCCCATACCTCCCCGCGAGGGCTCAGCACCACCGCCCGGAAGACTAAGCCAAGGCTGTGCAAGTCACACGCCTGGGCTGAAGCCTTGGGAGCAGCCCCAGCGAGTGGTGGCGGGGCTTTAGGAGAGTCTCTTCTGCCTTCGCAGAGCCCCTGCCGCCACGTCTTTGAGGATCCCTACCGCCCTCCCCACCTCCTGAGAAAGGCCTATGCCGAGAAGCTGAAGGAGGGGCTGCAGGAGAAGGAGAGATGCCAAAGCGCCGCAAGGCAGAGAGCGTCAGAGGGGCCGGCAGAGCTGCACCTCCCGGGGAGACCGTGGGCAGCGTAAGTGTGTGCCGGCTCCTGCAGAGGCCGGGGAAAGCCTCGGGCGGCTCCCACCACTGGAGGCGTCCGGGCTGAAGACGGAAGGCTGGCTCAGCTGGCTGGGCTCTGCCTTCCCAAAGCAGGCAGCCTGTGCTCGCCCTCCCCGCGCGGTGACTCCCGGGCACCCGGCCCTCAGCTGCGATGCCCGCTCGGTCCCGGCTCTCGGCCCTGCCCGGCTTCAGCCCCGGCCGATCTGCGCTCTCCTCACCGCAGATGGGTTGGGGCACGAGGGCCCACGAGACGCCACACAGAGCCGCGGGCTGGCCTCGGCCGCACCTCCCGGAACCGCTGGCCTGAGCCAGGCTTTGGGGCGTTGCGGGCCCTTCTGCCCGGCCACAGAGCTGAGGCCCTTTCTTCTGTGTCCTTTAGCACGGGGGAGAAGACGAGGCTGTTGGAGCGCCGTGGGAAGGCCCAGGGACTGCCAGCCACGCCACGAAGCTGAGAGCGCACCGCAGAGTCCAGCGGCAGGGATCTTGGCCCTCACGGCGGCCACCCGTGTCAGCGGGAGAGCCGTCAGTGGTGGGTGGCAGGGCCTCTGCAAAGCGGAACATGCCAAATAAAGGCTGCTGGCGCCTGTGCCCAGCCGGAGTGACCGTGCTGCTCCCTGCGCTGCCTTTCTCTGCGGCCAAGGGGACGGGAGGGGCCCTGCAGCCCCCTGGTCGGAGGGGTTTTTGGGCAGGGGGGCGGGCGGGACTGGTCCTGCCAGCCAGTGGCGACAGGCCACGCGACTGGAAGAGCGGCGTCCTTGCCAGGGCGCGGGGCACGGGGGCTGCAGAGCACAGCTTCTCTGCATCCCAACACCACTTTGTAAGGGATAAGCAGAGCGCCAGGTCCACGCTGGCCAAAGAAAACGCCTGTTTTCTGTGCGACTCTTTCAAGCTGTGCGACTTGCTGGAGTACCACGACAGTCGTGGTATTGCACTGACGTGCTCTATTTTTTCAGGGCATCAGCTTTACTCTTGGGTGATTTCATTGCCAAGGCTGCCTTTGTCTCCAAAGGCCGTAATCAAAATACTCTTTTGCTCAGTACGGATGGACTGTCTCCAGCTACGTTATTCATTATACATTCAAAACTTCTATTTCTATGCAGATGAATCTCTGTTTTACTTTGCGTATATGTCTGTGTTGCAGATGTAAACCTGAACCAAATTTCATTGTTTCCCAGACATCAGACTAAGGATGAACCTGTCCAAAGTTAAAATTTAGACAAGACGGAATTTTAGCTTGCTGGAATCTCTCTTCACTGTGGAAGTGCTGATTCTTAACACACTTCCCCCCTCCACCCCCCCCGAAGCGTTTGGAAATGAAGCTTATTTTGCACATACAAAGCGATTCTGTGATTATCTGCATATATTCTGCACTCACACCCGTGTAAAACCACCGTGAATTTACTAAAGCCTGTGAAATCACTTTGGGTTTGTAAGGATGTAATCAAAGGAAATTTAGCTTTGATAACTATATTAGTTCTTTTTTTCCCTATCGACTATAATGAAAATTGGGTAGTGTTTAATAAGAGTTTGCTCCCTTTCCTCTACAGACCTCCTCCACTCTTACATACAGAGATGTTTTGCCAGTTTGAGTGCTTAACAGTTCGCTTTCAAATGACGTTTCGATTGTTTTCAATATTTAACGTTGCAGTGTTGATACACTTAATATGGACATATCAATGGATTGTTAAAGCATGTCCCAATACCATTTTCACTCTCCCAAGGAAAGTAAATTTCACAAAAGAGAAACTTGTAACAGGTGGCTAAGAGAAATTGCCTTGTGATTATTTTATGAGAGTGGCACATGAAGAAATGTTGACTGCTCTGCACATCTCCCAGGCTACACTGGGTAGTCGCCACATCTTCTAGGGCAAGATTCGTCTGGTATGAATGTGAGTGTTACTGCACACGCTAATCAGACTTTCATGACACCTGTGTGTTTTGAAAGCATTTCCTTTCTCTAGATGAACTATGATTTTTAAACTGGAGGGGAGTTTTGCAGAAAACCTGACTGTGGTATTCTTTTTTGTGCCACGGGAAGAGTCGGTATTTGAAAGAAAGTCACAGATACACTCTGCCAGCACTGAGCCAGCAAACTAACTTAATTTGGTAGAAACCCCTGCTAAGAAACAGTCTGGAGTTTCCAAGCAAGTATTCCTGAGGAGGGGAAGTGGAGAGGGAGGTGCTGATCTCTTCTCCCTCGTATCCAGTGGTAGGACTCGCGGGAGTGGTTCAAAGCTGCGCCAGGAGAGGTTTAGACTGGACATTAGGAAGCCTTTCTTTACTAGAGAGGGGGGTCAAACACTGGAACAGCCTTCCTAGGGAGGTGGTCAATGCTTCCTGCCTGTCACTGTTGAAGAGGCATTTGGACAATGCCCCTCATAGCATGCTTTAACCTGGTCAGTCCTGAAGTGGTCAGGCAGTTGGACTAGATGATTGTTCTAGGTCCCATCCAACTGAAATAGTTCCGTTCTGTTCTGTTCTGTTCTGTTCTACTCTGTTGTGTTCTGCTCTAGTCCATTGCAACGTGTACATCGTGGAGCTCTCTCCAAGCACAGTACCTTCAGTGAACAACAGGGAAATTGAGAAATTTAAATATATTCTTTTGTTTCTGAGTTAAAAAAACAACATAGGAAACACTTTTTAAAATCACTTACATCTCGGTTTGAATTCCACCGTCTTTATCATTACTGGCTGCCTTTAGGATGAAGAGTTAAGGCATCACTTTGTATTGCAGGCAAAATACTAATCCCACCCCTGCTTTTCTGAAATTTGTAGTATCAAATGCGTTAGTGTTTGGAAGTGGCTTCTGTTTTTTTCATCTGACAAATGAAACCAATAGGGAATCCTAATAGAGATTATTGGTTCTCTATTGGCTGATTGACTGATTGGGCAATATGACCTGTTTCCTCACGGCTTCCTCACAAGAGAAGGCCTTGTTTCCGTTCACTGAACAAATGCAAGATGGAAGGGATTGGGGCCTTAAACATTTTCCGTGGACTCGATGAATCTTGGTAATTTACTTCCAAAGAAACACCTAGCAGAATTGCCACTCTTCATTTTGGTTAGTTGGGACACAACTACACAGCTTGGTAAGAAAGGGTACTGACGTAGCTGTTGTGTAGTCGTATGCCATTTACGTAGAAAACTGATTTTGCATTTAACAGTGCTACTGCTGAAAGGCAGCTTCAGACAAATTTTGTCACATGTGACAGCGAACCATATGTTTTGGAGGGAGGCTGTAGTAAACAGTATGAAATAGTAAAATATTGCCTTCCACATGAGACAGAGAGACACTTCCTAACTACTTCACACACCAAAGGATTTTGTTCATCAAACCACTCCTTGTGTTTCTGGAAAGAGTGAAGGAGAAACTGTTTAAATGCCTCATATTTTGACATTCTAGTTGGCATATATTTAGCTTTTTCTTTTTCTTTTCTTATCTTTTCCTTTCTTTCTTTTCTTTTCTTTGTTCTTTTCTTTTCTTTTCTTTTCTTTTCTTTCTTTTCTTCTTTTCTTTTCTTTTCTTCTCTTTCTTTTCTTTCTTTTCTTTTCTTTTCTTTTCTTTTCTTCTCTTTTCTTTTCTTTTCTTTTCTTCTCTTTCTTTTCTTTTCTTTTCTTTTCTTCTCTTTTCTTTTCTTTTTTCTTTTCTTTTCTTTTCTTTTCTTTTCTTTTCTTTTCTTTTCTTTTCTTTTCTTTTCTTTTCTTTTCTTTTCTTTTCTTTTCTTCTCTTTTCTTCTCTTTTCTTCTCTTTTCCTTTCTTTTCCTTTCTTTTCTTTTCTTTTCTTTTCTTTTCTTTTCTTTTCTTT
>NW_027212550.1:5000-17500 GCF_947461875.1 Haliaeetus albicilla
CCGGGCAGGTGCAGCCCACACTCGCCTTCTTTCCCCGTTTCCTTGGCTCAGCCGCCCCACCGCCCAGCGCTGCTCGCGGCCGGCACCTGCGGGTACCCGGACCGAGGCCAGCACCGGCGCCTCGCGTGTTTCAGGACACCTGAGGGCTCGCGGGGCCACGCGGCCGTCACACAGCCCGATTCAGTAAAGAAGCCCGAGGAACCCCGCTGAGCAGGGGAGGACGACACTGCCGCCATCGCAGCCCCCTTCGCTCGGAGGGGTGGAGGACAACACTTCGCATGCAACGGGAAGCGAATTGGAAAGGAGACCACCCTGCCTGAACACCGGACACTGCCGTGACTCCCTATTACGGGGAGCACAGAAGAGCCGGCCCGCCGAGGGCCCTCTCCGACGCGACCCGAACGGCCTCATCGATCAGTAAGGAAAGGGAAAAGGGGAAGGAGCGGAGGCCCCACGGCCACGAGTCCTGGGACAGCGACGGCCACTCACACCCGTCGCCACCCGGGGGCGGACGGCAGGTGCGGAGGCTCTGCGTGCGAGTGAGAGGGCAACGTCTGCGGAGAGGTGCAACGCCGGCCTGAACACCGGCAGAGCCGGCCCGCCGGGAAGCCCCTCCGACGCGCCCTAAACGCCTCATCGATCAGTAAGGGAAGGGAAAGAAGGAAGGAGCGGAGGCCCCACGGCCACGGGTCCTGGGACAGCGACGGCCACTCGCACCCGTCACCACCCGTGGGTGGATGGCAGGTGCGGGGGCTCTGCGTGCGAGTGAGGGCAACGCCTGCGAGAGGTGCTCCAACGGCCTGAACACCGGCAGAGCCGGCCCGCCGTGGAGGCTCTCCGACGCACCCGAGGACGCCTCAGCGGGCGCTGCCTGTGGGTCTGGATCAGTCAAATCGGGGAGGGGCGGGTGCCACGGGCCACCCGGCTCCAGACAGCGATTCCCTTGAGGGAGGTCAACGGAACTGGGGGAAGGCCACGGCAGGCTCAACTCCCCCAGCTCTTCCAGCGTTCGAGTGCCGGCAACCACCACCGGCTGCCGGTCTTTGCCCGCCCCACAGGCAACCGCTTGCCATCGCGGGGGGGTTGGAAAAAGGAAACGCGCCTGGACCCATGCCACACACGGGTGTTCGGGGCCGGGGAATGCCACAGAAGCTAGACAACCCCAGCCGCCTGCGTTCGGCTTAGCCAGCCACCAGGTACGGCCGCATTTTTCTTCCCGCTTTGCGGGCTCCAGCTTATGGCCAGAGAAAACGCGAAGAGGTGCCGCCACCTCTAACCCGGTACAGCGCTGCAGACCTTTCCACCGAGCCCTCCTGCAACCAGGCAAGCCGGGGCAGGCCGGACACCACAGGCCGCCCACTCATGGCTCATGCCGGCAAAAACAGGACGAGGCGCTGCGGCCTCTCGCCTGTGCCATCATCGGGCCCTCGGGGGCTGGGGGAAGCTGCGGCACATGCACGAGAACCCCCCAGCCGTCTGCATCCGGCTGCCGGCCACGGGACCGGCTGCCGCTTGCGCTCTGCCCAATACGTGCATGGGCTCTGGCTTAAGACCAGAGAAAACGCGATGAGGTGCCGCCACCTCTAACCCGGTACAGCACTGCAGACCTTTCCACCGAGCCCTCCTGCAACCAGGCAAGCCGGGGCAGGCCGGACACCACAGGCCGCCCACTCATGGCTCATGCCGGCAAAAACAGGACGAGGCGCTGCGGCCTCTCGCCTGTGCCATCATCGGGCCCTCGGGGGCTGGGGGAAGCTGCGGCACGCACGAGACCCCCCAAGCCGTCTGCATCCAGCTGCCGCTCTGCGCGCTCCAGCTTAAGGCCAGAGAAAAAAGGACGAGGTGCCGCCACCTCGCCCGCCCATCACCAGGCCCTCAGGAGCCGGCGGCGGCCGCGGCGGGCTGGACGCTCACGGGCAGCTGCCCTCGCATATCCCAGCGCTCACCTTTGCCATCATCGGGCCCTCCGGGGCCGGGGGAAAGCCGAGGCAGGCTCGACTCCGCCCGGTCTTCCAGCGTTCGAGTGCCGGTGGCCACCACCGGCCACCGGGCTTTGCCCTGCGGAATCCACCTTTGCACCTCTCGCACCACTCGGTCAACAGCCACCGCAGCCTGCCAGACCCTCGCAGGCACCCGGCTGGCTTACTCGAAAAACACCGGGAGACAAACAGGCCGAACGGAGAAACAACGAGCCGAACCACCAGGGAAACCACCACCACAACGGCCGCCCAGCGCCCCACTTCGCCGGCTGAGCCGTAGGCCTTGCAGCCGCTCACTAGCGCTGCTCCGTGCACCAGTCACCACCAGCTCCTATAGTACGGAGGATCACGTCCCCGCCCCCGGCCGGCTCCAAGAGTGCGGTCCCTGCCCACCGGGGAGACCTGCCAATGAGACCGACTTTTACGATGACGTAACTGGAGGCAGCGAAAAACAGCGACCCCTTCGCCAGCTCCGAGAAAGTGGTGGGGCTATCAGGTCTACCTCACAGCCCCCGAAATGCGACTAAGTCCCGCCGGAGCCGGGTAGACCTGACAGCCCTTTTCACCGGCCGCTCCGGCGGCGACACCCCGCGTCCTCCGGGCGCCGCCGGCGGCCGCGCCGGCCTCCGGAGCCGGGTAGACCTGGCGGCCGGCCGCGGAGCCGGGTAGACCTGGCGGCCCTTTTCACCGGCCGCTCCGGCGGCGACACCCCGCGTCCTCCGGGCGCCGCCGGCGGCCGCGCCGGCCTCCGGAGCCGGGTAGACCTGGCGGCCGGCCGCGGAGCCGGGTAGACCTGGCGGCCCTTTTCACCGGCCGCTCCGGCGGCGACACCCCGCGTCCTCCGGGCGCCGCCGGCGGCCGCGCCGGCCTCCGGAGCCGGGTAGACCTGGCGGCCGGCCGCGGAGCCGGGTAGACCTGGCGGCCCTTTTCACCGGCCGCTCCGGCGGCGACACCCCGCGTCCTCCGGGCGCCGCCGGCGGCCGCGCCGGCCTCCGGAGCCGGGTAGACCTGGCGGCCGGCCGCGGAGCCGGGTAGACCTGGCGGCCGGCCGCGGAGCCGGGTAGACCTGGCGGCCCTTTTCACCGGCCGCTCCGGCGGCGACACCCCGCGTCCTCCGGGCGCCGCCGGCGGCCGCGCCGGCCTCCGGAGCCGGGTAGACCTGGCGGCCGGCCGCGGAGCCGGGTAGACCTGGCGGCCGGCCGCGGAGCCGGGTAGACCTGGCGGCCCTTTTCACCGGCCGCTCCGGCGGCGACACCCCGCGTCCTCCGGGCGCCGCCGGCGGCCGCGCCGGCCTCCGGAGCCGGGTAGACCTGGCGGCCCTTTTCACCGGCCGCTCCGGCGGCGACACCCCGCGTCCTCCGGGCGCCGCCGGCGGCCGCGCCGGCCTCCGGAGCCGGGTAGACCTGGCGGCCGGCCGCGGAGCCGGGTAGACCTGGCGGCCCTTTTCACCGGCCGCTCCGGCGGCGACACCCCGCGTCCTCCGGGCGCCGCCGGCGGCCGCGCCGGCCTCCGGAGCCGGGTAGACCTGGCGGCCGGCCGCGGAGCCGGGTAGACCTGGCGGCCGGCCGCGGAGCCGGGTAGACCTGGCGGCCCTTTTCACCGGCCGCTCCGGCGGCGACACCCCGCGTCCTCCGGGCGCCGCCGGCGGCCGCGCCGGCCTCCGGAGCCGGGTAGACCTGGCGGCCGGCCGCGGAGCCGGGTAGACCTGGCGGCCCTTTTCACCGGCCGCTCCGGCGGCGACACCCCGCGTCCTCCGGGCGCCGCCGGCGGCCGCGCCGGCCTCCGGAGCCGGGTAGACCTGGCGGCCGGCCGCGGAGCCGGGTAGACCTGGCGGCCCTTTTCACCGGCCGCTCCGGCGGCGACACCCCGCGTCCTCCGGGCGCCGCCGGCGGCCGCGCCGGCCTCCGGAGCCGGGTAGACCTGGCGGCCGTTCGGTGCTCCTTGGGGGGGGGGGGGGGGGGGAGGCAGGTGCGCCTGATTTTGTTTCGTTTTTTCCGTGTGTTTTTTTTTTTTTCTTTTTCTTTTGAGATTTGAGCTAAATCTGATAAAAGGGCCACCCCGTCCCGGTTTCTCCTGGACGGCATTTCTTTCCCCCTCCCCTTCCCACGTTTGAACCACTTCTATAACAAGGGAGCATGTTTAAACGTCCTGTCTGATGCAAGAGTTATTTCACCTTTATTGATTTCGGTAGGAAATACCAACACAATATTAACAAAAAACAGTTTTTCAAAGAATTTTTGTTTTCTGACCCCCTCCTTCCACCCTCGTCGTTCTCATGCACGTGCACGCACCTACTCCGACCCGGTGGCTGCCAGGCACTTGCCAGCTTCACCACACCAGCCAGCCCCCCCGCTCCGCCGACGCCGCCCCCTCCCTCCCCCCCATTCTCTCGGCGGGGGACCGGGCAGAGGCGGCAGCCCCCGGCACAAACTGCCCAGCTCCCCGGCGCGAGTTCGCTGTTCACTGGGTGCCTTCAGGACTGGTCGCCCCTTGCCAGGTTCAGGTTCGGGTCCACGGCGCTGCTGGGCGCTCGCCGACTTTTGGTTTTGTTTTTTGCGGTCTTGGAGGTTTTTTTTGGGGGTGGGGTGTTGTTTTTAATTCCCCCCCCCCGCCTTTTTTTTTTTTTTTTTTTTTGGCGTTTTACTTTTTTTGAATAAAATAAATACTTTAAAATACATGTCTGCGATCCTGCAGGCACCGCCACCTCCCCCCCCCCCCCCGCGACACACGCGCGCTCAGAGGCGCGCGCACACACATACAGAGAGCGACGCAGGCACACACAGATACAGGCACCCCTGCACGGCTGTGCTCCCCCTCCCTCCCCGCGCTGCAGTCCCGGACCTGCAGGCCAGTAGGTGCAGCCCCCCCCCCCCGCCGCCCCCGGCCCCCCGGCCCCCACCCGATCGCAGACTCTCCGGCGCCCCGGAGACGGGGGGGGTGGGGGGATTGGGGGGCGGGTGTCTGGGTGGGGCGGTCTGCAGCCCGGCAACGGGGCCCCCGGCAACTGTGTTTTTTCCCGCCACGGCTAACGGTCTGCTGCTCAGTCGTGGCGGCAGCAGCGGAGGGGAAAGGAGGCTAGCAAAGAGGGGGGCGAGAGCGGCTGGCGAGCAAGGCGGGGAGCCTGGCGCAGAGGTAGGCTGGCGAGGGGGGATGGTGTGTCTTTTCGGAGAAGACTTCTGTTTGGATCGGTTGGAGTTGTTTTTTTTTTTTTTTTTTACTTCTGTCCCCCGTCCCTGTCCGTCCGTCCCGTCCCGTCCCGTCCCCCCCCCCCCCAGTCGTTTAGTTTTCCACCCGCGGAGGGGGCGGGCAGGAGTGCAGCAGGGCGAGTGCGTGGCTGACTGAGAAAGAAAGGCGGGAGCGGGGCCACGGGTGCGGCAGGATAGGGTACTCGGCAGCTGGGGTTTAGAGACGGCACGGCACCGGGTGGCTCCCCTCTCCCGCCCGGGCACGGAGCCGGCAGGGACGCCGCAGGGTCCTAAAGTCTCCCGCCGTCCATGCCCGGAGCGGCAAACCTGCTGGCGGGAGGGCGGGAGCGGGGCCACGGGTGCGGCAGGATAGGGTACTCGGCAGCTGGGGTCTAGAGACGGCACGGCACCGGGGGCTCCCCTCTGCCGCCCGGGCACGGAGCCGGCAGGGACGCCGCAGGGTCCTAAAGTCTCCCGCCTTCCATCCCCGGGGCGGCAAGCCTGGTGGCGGAAGGGGGGAGCAGGGCCAGCCAGGCTCGGCGCGAACTGCGTGGCGCGGGGCGGGGGGGGGGGGTGTCGGCCCGGGGGCCTGTTTCGGAGGCGGGGGGGGGGTGCGCGCGCGCACGCGTTTGAGCGCACGACTGTGAGCGGGGCAGCGGGTGGAGGGTTTGGGCTGAGGGGGCCGGTTGCGGGGGGGGTCCGGGGGGGTGCGCGCATGTGTGTAGGCACGTGCGAGTGGGTGGGGTGGCGGGCGGGAGGTTTGGGGCGGGGACTCGTTTGGGGGGGGGGGGCAGTGCGTGCGTGCGCGTGCACGCGTGAGCGCACGTGTGTGAGCGAGGCGGCGGGCGGGTGGTTCGGACCGGGCGGTGGGGGGGGGGGGGGGGGCCTGTTCGGGAGCGCGCGAGCGCACGTGGGTGAGTGCGGCAGCGGGCGGAAGGTTCGGCCGGCGGCCCTGTTTGGGGGAGGGGGGGGGGGGGGCGCGCGCGCGCGCGTCTAAGGGCGGGTGAGCGGCTGCAGCAGCAGGCGGTGGGCGTTTGGGCCGGGGGCCTGTTTTGGCGGGGTGCGGGCGCGCACGCAGATGGAAATGAGAAAGGTTTGTAACGGTGTGGCTAACGCCGCTTTCTCTGTTACAGCCCGGGTGGTCGGCCGCTTCGACGTCCGGCCTGCGCCCGTGCCTGCCTACGGGCGGTGCGCTCGGCTCCCGGTCGGACCCGTCCCTGGGAAAGCAGCAGCCGCGTGCCTCGGCCTGGGCAGAGACCTGGGCCTCCAGGGCCCCAGCCAGGGCTGCCGGAGAGGCGCGCCGCGCTTCTAACAGAGGGGCGTCAGCGGCTCCGTCGCCGGCGGGATGCGTTCGAGCGGTGAGGACGGTCCCAGCGGCCTTAGGTGGTGGTGGGGGGGCCCGCTCCTTCAGCGACGGGAGCGGGGGGAAACGGCCCCGGGGTGGGCCGGTCAGCCGGCACGGCGGCCACGCGAGCTCATCGTCTCCGAGGACGCTCGGCTAAGTCGGCCTTGGCCGCAGGGACCGCGTGTCAGGCAGCCGACTGACTTTCTGCAGAGGCCTGCGAGACCGCCGTCCCTCGGAGGCCGGCCGTGTCCTTGGAGAGGCTATCTCGGGATGGGGGCCCGTCCGGAGAAAACGCGGCGGGGTAGGGGGAAGGTGTGGGCAAAGGGAGCGTCCGGCTGATGGCTGACGGGCTGTGCTTTTCTCCCCTCCGGCCAGGTCTCGAGGAGACGGGGAAGGGGCTCTCCTCCCCCGCCCTCGGCCGAAAGCAGCTTTGCGCGACCCCGGTGCCAGGGAGGCCGGACCCCCGCGGAGGTAGCCCAGTGATGAGCCGCCGCCGCCGCCGCCGCCGCCGCCGCCGCCGCCTCCGAGCCGGGAGGGACCCGATCAGGTACCGGGCACGACCGACGGGCGGGGAACGTGCGAGGGCCGCGCGACCCCTCGGCCGCCCGTCACGGCAGAGCCGGACTAACCGGGACGAACCGGCTTTTGCTCGAATGTCGGTGGATCGAGAAGAGGCCCTGCCCGGGAGCGACAGGGTGCAGGGCCACCACCCGCCAGGCTCTGCAGCCGCCCGCCCTCCTTCGGCGGGCGGGCCGGCCGGGCTCGCCACGGCAGACGGGACGGGACGGGACGGGACGGGGGCCGCCGCCACCTCTGCCCGGTCCGCGGCCCCTGACGGCGAGACAAAGAATTAAAAAAAGGCAAGGGGGGGTGGGGGTTGGGGGGTGGGGGGTGGGGGGGGGGGGCTGGGGAGGAAAGACCGAGAAAATAAATAGATAAGGAAATGGTAATACAAAAGGCACGGGGTGCGGGCGTTGCGCTTCCTAACACAGAACTCGTCTGGGACAGGGGCGGGTGGGCGGTCTGCAGGGAGGCCGGCGGGGCAGGGCCGGCTTAGGACAGAGATTAAGCTGTCGCTCCCCGCCAATTGTTGAGAGAACCTAACGTGCGCCGGCCCTACGGTTGAGGAACGTAGGGAAGGATTAACGAACCACGGGTGACTCAGGCGTGAATTAATAGTTTTCGACAGGGCGATACGGGCCGACTTCTGCCGGAATGAATTAACGTCCGCCGGGTCGAGCTCACGTTCGTAACGAACGACTCGGTCGAGAACGAGCGCCAGGCGAGGAACGGGAGCCGGCCTAGGGAAGGCGCGCGCGCGTCATCCTCGGTAATTGCTTAACAAGTAAGCATCGCTCGATCGCAAAGGGCGACAACGAGGTGAGTAAGACTGACTGGCGCGGCGTAAGAGCTAATGAACAATTAACGCGTGATCACGCAGGGGCCGGAGAACGCTGACGTTAACCAAGAGCGTCGCAAGGTCCTAAAGGAGCGCCGCAATCGAACTTTAGGAGTCGGTAGTTCATCATACTTCTTACTACTAATCGAGTCACATTCAATCCGCGACGATCCGCTGGTACGTACGTACGTACGTACGTACGTACTCCTTCTCCGGCTATCAATGAAGGGGTGCACACCTAGCGTGCATGAACGAATGAGTTTTGTTATTTAATGGACTGCCAGAAAGAGTATTACCGCGCAGCGTTAAATCAGTCGGTAGGTGACGATCCATAAACGATACAAACCAGCCTTGCTCGTCAACCGTTAATAACTTAAATCGATGACGATTCATAGCGTATCGATTATTCTGTATTCGTTTAGGAGTGAATCCCACGCCAACGGTGCTACGCGGTACCCCGGTGGCCACCGACTCGTCCAGAGACGAGAGAGCAGCGTCGGCGCCTCTCCCCGAAGAAGTCGTTACCGATAAAGTACACCGACTGCGGGTAACGAGTTGCTCTCACGTTTTTGACGCGTGCCTGCCTGCCCGCCCGCCTGCGTGGTAAAAGACAAGATGCCAGACATAATAAATTTTTAAAAAGTGGAATCACGGAGCAGTCTTAATAAATCAATCAGGACCGGCCCGGAACGCGGCCAGGGAGTGCAGGCCGACCCCGCGGCGTGGCCAGGTTTACCCGGAGGCACAGGTAAGGAGGCCAAGCCTCCCCCGGAGGATCAGCTAGGGACAGCAGGTCTACCCTGGAGCGCCAGTAGGGGTACCGATACTACCCCGGAGGATCAAGTAGGGACGCCAGGCCTACCCCGGAACATGAGGTAGGGGTACCGGGCCTACCCCGGCGGGGGGGGGGGGGGGGGCGGGTCAGGTAGGGAGGGCGGGTCTAACCCCGTGTGCCCGTAGGGACGGCAGGCGTACCCCGGAGTACCGATGAGGGTTACGGGTACTACGCCGGAGTACCGGGTCGGGGTACGGGTACTACCCCGGAGCGCCGGGCGGGGGTACCGGTGCTACCCCGGAGTACCGATGAGGGTTACGGGTACTACCCCGGAGCGCCGGGCGGGGGCACCGGTGCTACCCCGGAGTACCGGGTCGGGGTACGGGTACTACCCCGGAGCGCCGGGCGGGGGTACCGGTGCTACCCCGGAGTACCGATGAGGGTTACGGGTACTACCCCGGAGCGCCGGGCGGGGGTACCGGTGCTACCCCGGAGTACCGGGTCGGGGTACGGGTACTACCCCGGAGCGCCGGGCGGGGGTACCGGTGCTACCCCGGAGTACCGATGAGGGTTACGGGTACTACCCCGGAGCGCCGGGCGGGGGTACCGGTGCTACCCCGGAGTACCGATGAGGGTTACGGGTACTACCCCGGAGCGCCGGGCGGGGGTACCGGTGCTACCCCGGAGTACCGGGTCGGGGTATGGGTACTACCCCGGAGCGCCGGGCGGGGGTACCGGTGCTACCCCGGAGTACCGGGTCGGGGTACGGGTACTACCCCGGAGCGCCGGGCGGGGGTACCGGTGCTACCCCGGAGTACCGATGAGGGTTACGGGTACTACCCCGGAGCGCCGGGCGGGGGTACCGGTGCTACCCCGGAGTACCGGGTCGGGGTATGGGTACTACCCCGGAGCGCCGGGCGGGGGTACCGGTGCTACCCCGGAGTACCGGGTCGGGGTATGGGTACTACCCCGGAGCGCCGGGCGGGGGTACCGGTGCTACCCCGGAGTACCGATGAGGGTTACGGGTACTACCCCGGAGCGCCGGGCGGGGGTACCGGTGCTACGCCGGAGTACCGATGAGGGTTACGGGTACTACCCCGGAGCGCCGGGCGGGGGTACCGGTGCTACCCCGGAGTACCGATGAGGGTTACGGGTACTACCCCGGAGCGCCGGGCGGGGGTACCGGTGCTACCCCGGAGTACCGGGTCGGGGTATGGGTACTACCCCGGAGCGCCGGGCGGGGGTACCGGTGCTACCCCGGAGTACCGGGTCGGGGTACGGGTACTACCCCGGAGCGCCGGGCGGGGGTACCGGTGCTACCCCGGAGTACCGATGAGGGTTACGGGTACTACCCCGGAGCGCCGGGCGGGGGTACCGGTGCTACCCCGGAGTACCGATGAGGGTTACGGGTACTACCCCGGAGCGCCGGGCGGGGGTACCGGTGCTACCCCGGAGTACCGGGTCGGGGTATGGGTACTACCCCGGAGCGCCGGGCGGGGGTACCGGTGCTACCCCGGAGTACCGATGAGGGTTACGGGTACTACCCCGGAGCGCCGGGCGGGGGTACCGGTGCTACCCCGGAGTACCGATGAGGGTTACGGGTACTACCCCGGAGCGCCGGGCGGGGGTACCGGTGCTACCCCGGAGTACCGGGTCGGGGTATGGGTACTACCCCGGAGCGCCGGGCGGGGGTACCGGTGCTACCCCGGAGTACCGGGTCGGGGTACGGGTACTACCCCGGAGCGCCGGGCGGGGGTACCGGTGCTACCCCGGAGTACCGATGAGGGTTACGGGTACTACCCCGGAGCGCCGGGCGCGGGTACCGGTGCTACCCCGGAGTACCGGGTCGGGGTATGGGTACTACCCCGGAGCGCCGGGCGGGGGTACCGGTGCTACCCCGGAGTACCGGGTCGGGGTATGGGTACTACCCCGGAGCGCCGGGCGGGGGTACCGGTGCTACCCCGGAGTACCGATGAGGGTTACGGGTACTACCCCGGAGCGCCGGGCGGGGGTACCGGTGCTACGCCGGAGTACCGATGAGGGTTACGGGTACTACCCCGGAGCGCCGGGCGGGGGTACCGGTGCTACCCCGGAGTACCGATGAGGGTTACGGGTACTACCCCGGAGCGCCGGGCGGGGGTACCGGTGCTACCCCGGAGTACCGGGTCGGGGTATGGGTACTACCCCGGAGCGCCGGGCGGGGGTACCGGTGCTACCCCGGAGTACCGGGTCGGGGTACGGGTACTACCCCGGAGCGCCGGGCGGGGGTACCGGTGCTACCCCGGAGTACCGATGAGGGTTACGGGTACTACCCCGGAGCGCCGGGCGGGGGTACCGGTGCTACCCCGGAGTACCGATGAGGGTTACGGGTACTACCCCGGAGCGCCGGGCGGGGGTACCGGTGCTACCCCGGAGTACCGGGTCGGGGTATGGGTACTACCCCGGAGCGCCGGGCGGGGGTACCGGTGCTACCCCGGAGTACCGGGTCGGGGTACGGGTACTACCCCGGAGCGCCGGGCGGGGGTACCGGTGCTACCCCGGAGTACCGATGAGGGTTACGGGTACTACCCCGGAGCGCCGGGCGGGGGTACCGGTGCTACCCCGGAGTACCGGGTCGGGGTATGGGTACTACCCCGGAGCGCCGGGCGGGGGTACCGGTGCTACCCCGGAGTACCGGGTCGGGGTATGGGTACTACCCCGGAGCGCCGGGCGGGGGTACCGGTGCTACCCCGGAGTACCGATGAGGGTTACGGGTACTACCCCGGAGCGCCGGTTGGGGGTACGGGTACTACCCCGGAGCGTCGGGATGGAACGCGAAGCTGAGTCCGGAGCATCAGGTAGGGATGCCAGGACTGCTCTGGAGAGTCAGGTAAGGAAGCCAGGTCTACCCGGTCCCGCGCGAGCAGGGAGGCCAGGTCTACCCCGGACCGCGCGAGCAGGGAGGCCAGGTCTACCCGGTCCCGCGCGAGCAGGGAGGCCAGGTCTACCCGGTCCCGCGCGAGCAGGGAGGCCAGGTCTACCCCGGTCCCGCGCGAGCAGGGAGGCCAGGTCTACCCGGTCCCGCGCGAGCAGGGAGGCCAGGTCTACCCGGTCCCGCGCGAGCAGGGAGGCCAGGTCTACCCCGGACCGCGCGAGCAGGGAGGCCAGGTCTACCCGGTCCCGCGCGAGCAGGGAGGCCAGGTCTACCCCGGACCGCGCGAGCAGGGAGGCCAGGTCTACCCGGTCCCGCGCGAGCAGGGAGGCCAGGTCTACCCCGGACCGCGTGAGCAGGGAGGCCAGGTCTACCCGGTCCCGCGCGAGCAGGGAGGCCAGGTCTACCCGGTCCCGCGCGAGCAGGGAGGCCAGGTCTACCCGGTCCCGCGCGAGCAGGGAGGCCAGGTCTACCCCGGACCGCGCGAGCAGGGAGGCCAGGTCTACCCTGTCCCGCGCGAGCAGGGAGGCCAGGTCTACCCGGTCCCGCGCGAGCAGGGAGGCCAGGTCTACCCCGGACCGCGCGAGCAGGGAGGCCAGGTCTACCCGGTCCCGCGCGAGCAGGGAGGCCAGGTCTACCCCGGACCGCGCGAGCAGGGAGGCCAGGTCTACCCGGTCCCGCGCGAGCAGGGAGGCCAGGTCTACCCCGGACCGCGTGAGCAGGGAGGCCAGGTCTACCCAGTCCCGCGCGAGCAGGGAGGCCAGGTCTACCCGGTCCCGCGCGAGCAGGGAGGCCAGGTCTACCCGGTCCCGCGCGAGCAGGGAGGCCAGGTCTACCCCGGACCGCGCGAGCAGGGAGGCCAGGTCTACCCGGTCCCGCGCGAGCAGGGAGGCCAGGTCTACCCGG
>NW_027212550.1:25000-27500 GCF_947461875.1 Haliaeetus albicilla
GAAGGCCCCAGCCCGGAGACGGCCCGACACACGCGTCAGACGCGCCCGGAGACGGCCCCCCGGGAACACGGCCAGGGACGACGGCCGGGCGAGCACCCGGGCAAAAGGCGAAACGGCGACCGCGCGCGCGGTCGCCGCCGCCGCCGCCCGGGGCGCGGCGGGGGGTCGGGGAGAAGAGGCTGGGGGGGGGCGACGGGGGTGACCCCCGTCCCCGGCACGCACACGCGCGCGCGGCAGCACGGCACGGTACCACCGCGGTACCCACCCGCAGACAGCCGCCCGCGCGGGAGGCCGGGGGCGAGGCCCGCACCTCCCCCCTTCTCTCTCCCCACCGCCGCGCCAGGCCCGACCGGCTCGACGAACCCTGACGGCCCCGGCGGGACGAGCTCCGCCCAGCGGGTGCTCCGGGAGCGGGGAGCTTCGGAGCGCTCCCCGAGTCTCGATTTAGGGGGACGAAGGCCCTTGGCAGCCGCCGCCGCCGGGCTGCGGGGAACGACTCCCCGGGCCCGGGGCCGCGCGCGCGCGGGCCTGCGAGGCACCCCAGCCGCGCCGCTGCGACCGCCGCCCCGCCGCGAGGCGAGGGGCGGCGGCACAGACGGGCGATTGATCGTCAAGCGACGCTCAGACAGGCGTAGCCCCGGGAGGAACCCGGGGCCGCAAGTGCGTTCGAAGTGTCGATGATCAATGTGTCCTGCAATTCACATTAATTCTCGCAGCTAGCTGCGTTCTTCATCGACGCACGAGCCGAGTGATCCACCGCTAAGAGTTGTCTGGCTTTCGGCACCGCCCCGCACGCGCGAGGGGGCCAGGACCGCTCGCCACAGGCAAGCGGCCCCTCCGGAGGATGGCCCACCGCCCGCCCGCCCACCCCCCTCCGCACGCGCGGAGGGGGCACGGCGCAGCACGACGGAGAAGCCGCGCCTCTGCTGACCGTACAAGCACACACAGAGAAAGGGGGGGAAAGGAACGGAAAACTCCGAACGGCAAGGCTGGGGAGCCCGCGCTCCCGACCGACCTGGGAAATGCCTTGCTGGCGTCGGAGGCGGCCCAGGCGCACGGGCTCGGCCCGGCCTCTGGGCAGAGGCAGCGATGCACCCGACCGCGCGCGGCCTGCCCACCACGCTCCGGACAACACGGCTGCTGCTGCTGCTGGGCAGCAGCGGGGAGCCCCACCGGCCCCGCACGCGCCTCCGTGCCAGCTGCGCCGCACTACGACAGCCAGCTCCCCCGGGCTCGTCCCGACGGCAACTCCGCGGCCACGCCAACGGCTCCAAGAGGCGGCAACCGCCAGAGCCGGCGACGCACCGCCCGCGGCCTGCCGGACGGCACCCGCTGCCGCACCAGAGCGGCTGCCCTCCCGGAACCACCGCCACCGCTTCTCGCCTCGGCCCCTTCCACGGGCACGCCCCAGGTGGAAGGCGGACGGCGCTAAGCCGGGGACAGCGCCCGCTCTCCCCGTTTCCACGCGGAGACCGCGCGTGGGGTGCCCCCGCCCGCCCCCGCCCACCTGCCCGGCGCGGCCGGGAAGCGCGACGGGGAAGCGGCGGGCAGGGCCCGGGACAGGACAGCCGCGGCCGGCAGCGAGCGCCCTCCGGCCGACCGACAGGCCGAGCGGCGCCGCCAACGCTCAGCCGGGATGCCGCCCTTGCCAGCAGCCAGTGGCGGGAGACCGCCGAGCACTCGCCAGGGCGAGGGGGAGAACGGAGCGCAGCGCGGCGCAGCGCTGCGACGGAGGCGCGGCGGCCCGGCAGCCGCCCAGCGAGCCCCCACCGCGGGGACCCGCCACCCCAGGCAGTGAGCCCGCGCTCACGCCGGGGTCGCCCGTTTCGAGGCAGGCAGGCCGGCTACGGCCGACCGCACCGCGGTCTCCACCGAGACCGGACCGCGGAGAGGAGGGGGCAGCGGGACCCCTCCCCGGCACGGCTGCCCGCGGGATGAGCACGGGCGGCAGCCCACCAGGGGCCTTCGTGGGAGGAACTCCCGGCCCCTTTAAGGCACCGCCGCCCGGCCGCCCCCCGGGTCGCATCGAGCCGCCCGCGTCTTTAAACCTCCGCCCGGCTCCACGGCCTTCGACCCCCGGGCTCACCGAGGGAGGGCCGCGGAGGCGCGGACGCTAGGTACCTGGCCCTGGGGTGAGGGAAACGACCTGCAGGCCCCGCGGGGGTGCCTCCCCCGCTGCCGCCCTCGGGGGAGCGTCCGCCCGCGGGGGCGCGCCCGACATCCACCGCCACCACCACGTCCTCCTTCCCGGGGCCCGGGGTTTCCCTCAGTAGCCCGGCGCTGCGCCCGGGAGGAGAGCCGTGGCTCGGGCCGCCCGCTGGCGCGGGACACAGCCCGGCGGGGGCCTTGCCCACCAGAGGAGGCGGCGGCAGAGCCCCCCCCGCCCCGGCTCCCTCGTGGGGAGAGGTGCGGGGGGGGGCGCCGCCGCCACCCCACCCGGCGCCGCGCACCCGCCCGGAATGCCCGGAGGCCTTTCCCCTGCGCGGCCGGCCGGGCTGCT
>NW_027212550.1:32500-42500 GCF_947461875.1 Haliaeetus albicilla
GCGATGAGGTGCCGCCACCTCTAACCCGGTACAGCGCTGCAGACCTTTCCACCGAGCCCTCCTGCAACCAGGCAAGCCGGGGCAGGCCGGACACCACAGGCCGCCCACTCATGGCTCATGCCGGCAAAAACAGGACGAGGCGCTGCGGCCTCTCGCCTGTGCCATCATCGGGCCCTCGGGGGCTGGGGGAAGCTGCGGCACGCACGAGACCCCCCAGCCGTCTGCATCCAGCTGCCGCTCTGCGCGCTCCAGCTTAAGGCCAGAGAAAAAAGGACGAGGTGCCGCCACCTCGCCCGCCCATCACCAGGCCCTCAGGAGCCGGCGGCGGCCGCGGCGGGCTGGACGCTCACGGGCAGCTGCCCTCGCATATCCCAGCGCTCACCTTTGCCATCATCGGGCCCTCCGGGGCCGGGGGAAAGCCGAGGCAGGCTCGACTCCGCCCGGTCTTCCAGCGTTCGAGTGCCGGTGGCCACCACCGGCCACCGGGCTTTGCCCTGCGGAATCCACCTTTGCACCTCTCGCACCACTCGGTCAACAGCCACCGCAGCCTGCCAGACCCTCGCAGGCACCCGGCTGGCTTACTCGAAAAACACCGGGAGACAAACAGGCCGAACGGAGAAACAACGAGCCGAACCACCAGGGAAACCACCACCACAACGGCCGCCCAGCGCCCCACTTCGCCGGCTGAGCCGTAGGCCTTGCAGCCGCTCACTAGCGCTGCTCCGTGCACCAGTCACCACCAGCTCCTATAGTACGGAGGATCACGTCCCCGCCCCCGGCCGGCTCCAAGAGTGCGGTCCCTGCCCACCGGGGAGACCTGCCAATGAGACCGACTTTTACGATGACGTAACTGGAGGCAGCGAAAAACAGCGACCCCTTCGCCAGCTCCGAGAAAGTGGTGGGGCTATCAGGTCTACCTCACAGCCCCCGAAATGCGACTAAGTCCCGCCGGAGCCGGGTAGACCTGACAGCCCTTTTCACCGGCCGCTCCGGCGGCGACACCCCGCGTCCTCCGGGCGCCGCCGGCGGCCGCGCCGGCCTCCGGAGCCGGGTAGACCTGGCGGCCGGCCGCGGAGCCGGGTAGACCTGGCGGCCCTTTTCACCGGCCGCTCCGGCGGCGACACCCCGCGTCCTCCGGGCGCCGCCGGCGGCCGCGCCGGCCTCCGGAGCCGGGTAGACCTGGCGGCCGGCCGCGGAGCCGGGTAGACCTGGCGGCCCTTTTCACCGGCCGCTCCGGCGGCGACACCCCGCGTCCTCCGGGCGCCGCCGGCGGCCGCGCCGGCCTCCGGAGCCGGGTAGACCTGGCGGCCGGCCGCGGAGCCGGGTAGACCTGGCGGCCCTTTTCACCGGCCGCTCCGGCGGCGACACCCCGCGTCCTCCGGGCGCCGCCGGCGGCCGCGCCGGCCTCCGGAGCCGGGTAGACCTGGCGGCCGGCCGCGGAGCCGGGTAGACCTGGCGGCCGGCCGCGGAGCCGGGTAGACCTGGCGGCCCTTTTCACCGGCCGCTCCGGCGGCGACACCCCGCGTCCTCCGGGCGCCGCCGGCGGCCGCGCCGGCCTCCGGAGCCGGGTAGACCTGGCGGCCGGCCGCGGAGCCGGGTAGACCTGGCGGCCGGCCGCGGAGCCGGGTAGACCTGGCGGCCCTTTTCACCGGCCGCTCCGGCGGCGACACCCCGCGTCCTCCGGGCGCCGCCGGCGGCCGCGCCGGCCTCCGGAGCCGGGTAGACCTGGCGGCCCTTTTCACCGGCCGCTCCGGCGGCGACACCCCGCGTCCTCCGGGCGCCGCCGGCGGCCGCGCCGGCCTCCGGAGCCGGGTAGACCTGGCGGCCGGCCGCGGAGCCGGGTAGACCTGGCGGCCCTTTTCACCGGCCGCTCCGGCGGCGACACCCCGCGTCCTCCGGGCGCCGCCGGCGGCCGCGCCGGCCTCCGGAGCCGGGTAGACCTGGCGGCCGGCCGCGGAGCCGGGTAGACCTGGCGGCCGGCCGCGGAGCCGGGTAGACCTGGCGGCCCTTTTCACCGGCCGCTCCGGCGGCGACACCCCGCGTCCTCCGGGCGCCGCCGGCGGCCGCGCCGGCCTCCGGAGCCGGGTAGACCTGGCGGCCGGCCGCGGAGCCGGGTAGACCTGGCGGCCCTTTTCACCGGCCGCTCCGGCGGCGACACCCCGCGTCCTCCGGGCGCCGCCGGCGGCCGCGCCGGCCTCCGGAGCCGGGTAGACCTGGCGGCCGGCCGCGGAGCCGGGTAGACCTGGCGGCCCTTTTCACCGGCCGCTCCGGCGGCGACACCCCGCGTCCTCCGGGCGCCGCCGGCGGCCGCGCCGGCCTCCGGAGCCGGGTAGACCTGGCGGCCGTTCGGTGCTCCTTGGGGGGGGGGGGGGGGGGAGGCAGGTGCGCCTGATTTTGTTTCGTTTTTTCCGTGTGTTTTTTTTTTTTCTTTTTCTTTTGAGATTTGAGCTAAATCTGATAAAAGGGCCACCCCGTCCCGGTTTCTCCTGGACGGCATTTCTTTCCCCCTCCCCTTCCCACGTTTGAACCACTTCTATAACAAGGGAGCATGTTTAAACGTCCTGTCTGATGCAAGAGTTATTTCACCTTTATTGATTTCGGTAGGAAATACCAACACAATATTAACAAAAAACAGTTTTTCAAAGAATTTTTGTTTTCTGACCCCCTCCTTCCACCCTCGTCGTTCTCATGCACGTGCACGCACCTACTCCGACCCGGTGGCTGCCAGGCACTTGCCAGCTTCACCACACCAGCCAGCCCCCCCGCTCCGCCGACGCCGCCCCCTCCCTCCCCCCCATTCTCTCGGCGGGGGACCGGGCAGAGGCGGCAGCCCCCGGCACAAACTGCCCAGCTCCCCGGCGCGAGTTCGCTGTTCACTGGGTGCCTTCAGGACTGGTCGCCCCTTGCCAGGTTCAGGTTCGGGTCCACGGCGCTGCTGGGCGCTCGCCGACTTTTGGTTTTGTTTTTTGCGGTCTTGGAGGTTTTTTTTGGGGGTGGGGTGTTGTTTTTAATTCCCCCCCCCCGCCTTTTTTTTTTTTTTTTTTTTTGGCGTTTTACTTTTTTTGAATAAAATAAATACTTTAAAATACATGTCTGCGATCCTGCAGGCACCGCCACCTCCCCCCCCCCCCCCGCGACACACGCGCGCTCAGAGGCGCGCGCACACACATACAGAGAGCGACGCAGGCACACACAGATACAGGCACCCCTGCACGGCTGTGCTCCCCCTCCCTCCCCGCGCTGCAGTCCCGGACCTGCAGGCCAGTAGGTGCAGCCCCCCCCCCCCGCCGCCCCCGGCCCCCCGGCCCCCACCCGATCGCAGACTCTCCGGCGCCCCGGAGACGGGGGGGGTGGGGGGATTGGGGGGCGGGTGTCTGGGTGGGGCGGTCTGCAGCCCGGCAACGGGGCCCCCGGCAACTGTGTTTTTTCCCGCCACGGCTAACGGTCTGCTGCTCAGTCGTGGCGGCAGCAGCGGAGGGGAAAGGAGGCTAGCAAAGAGGGGGGCGAGAGCGGCTGGCGAGCAAGGCGGGGAGCCTGGCGCAGAGGTAGGCTGGCGAGGGGGGATGGTGTGTCTTTTCGGAGAAGACTTCTGTTTGGATCGGTTGGAGTTGTTTTTTTTTTTTTTTTTTACTTCTGTCCCCCGTCCCTGTCCGTCCGTCCCGTCCCGTCCCGTCCCCCCCCCCCCCCAGTCGTTTAGTTTTCCACCCGCGGAGGGGGCGGGCAGGAGTGCAGCAGGGCGAGTGCGTGGCTGACTGAGAAAGAAAGGCGGGAGCGGGGCCACGGGTGCGGCAGGATAGGGTACTCGGCAGCTGGGGTTTAGAGACGGCACGGCACCGGGTGGCTCCCCTCTCCCGCCCGGGCACGGAGCCGGCAGGGACGCCGCAGGGTCCTAAAGTCTCCCGCCGTCCATGCCCGGAGCGGCAAACCTGCTGGCGGGAGGGCGGGAGCGGGGCCACGGGTGCGGCAGGATAGGGTACTCGGCAGCTGGGGTCTAGAGACGGCACGGCACCGGGGGCTCCCCTCTGCCGCCCGGGCACGGAGCCGGCAGGGACGCCGCAGGGTCCTAAAGTCTCCCGCCTTCCATCCCCGGGGCGGCAAGCCTGGTGGCGGAAGGGGGGAGCAGGGCCAGCCAGGCTCGGCGCGAACTGCGTGGCGCGGGGCGGGGGGGGGGGGGTGTCGGCCCGGGGGCCTGTTTCGGAGGCGGGGGGGGGGTGCGCGCGCGCACGCGTTTGAGCGCACGACTGTGAGCGGGGCAGCGGGTGGAGGGTTTGGGCTGAGGGGGCCGGTTGCGGGGGGGGTCCGGGGGGGTGCGCGCATGTGTGTAGGCACGTGCGAGTGGGTGGGGTGGCGGGCGGGAGGTTTGGGGCGGGGACTCGTTTGGGGGGGGGGGGCAGTGCGTGCGTGCGCGTGCACGCGTGAGCGCACGTGTGTGAGCGAGGCGGCGGGCGGGTGGTTCGGACCGGGCGGTGGGGGGGGGGGGGGGGGCCTGTTCGGGAGCGCGCGAGCGCACGTGGGTGAGTGCGGCAGCGGGCGGAAGGTTCGGCCGGCGGCCCTGTTTGGGGGAGGGGGGGGGGGGCGCGCGCGCGCGCGTCTAAGGGCGGGTGAGCGGCTGCAGCAGCAGGCGGTGGGCGTTTGGGCCGGGGGCCTGTTTTGGCGGGGTGCGGGCGCGCACGCAGATGGAAATGAGAAAGGTTTGTAACGGTGTGGCTAACGCCGCTTTCTCTGTTACAGCCCGGGTGGTCGGCCGCTTCGACGTCCGGCCTGCGCCCGTGCCTGCCTACGGGCGGTGCGCTCGGCTCCCGGTCGGACCCGTCCCTGGGAAAGCAGCAGCCGCGTGCCTCGGCCTGGGCAGAGACCTGGGCCTCCAGGGCCCCAGCCAGGGCTGCCGGAGAGGCGCGCCGCGCTTCTAACAGAGGGGCGTCAGCGGCTCCGTCGCCGGCGGGATGCGTTCGAGCGGTGAGGACGGTCCCAGCGGCCTTAGGTGGTGGTGGGGGGGCCCGCTCCTTCAGCGACGGGAGCGGGGGGAAACGGCCCCGGGGTGGGCCGGTCAGCCGGCACGGCGGCCACGCGAGCTCATCGTCTCCGAGGACGCTCGGCTAAGTCGGCCTTGGCCGCAGGGACCGCGTGTCAGGCAGCCGACTGACTTTCTGCAGAGGCCTGCGAGACCGCCGTCCCTCGGAGGCCGGCCGTGTCCTTGGAGAGGCTATCTCGGGATGGGGGCCCGTCCGGAGAAAACGCGGCGGGGTAGGGGGAAGGTGTGGGCAAAGGGAGCGTCCGGCTGATGGCTGACGGGCTGTGCTTTTCTCCCCTCCGGCCAGGTCTCGAGGAGACGGGGAAGGGGCTCTCCTCCCCCGCCCTCGGCCGAAAGCAGCTTTGCGCGACCCCGGTGCCAGGGAGGCCGGACCCCCGCGGAGGTAGCCCAGTGATGAGCCGCCGCCGCCGCCGCCGCCGCCGCCGCCGCCGCCGCCTCCGAGCCGGGAGGGACCCGATCAGGTACCGGGCACGACCGACGGGCGGGGAACGTGCGAGGGCCGCGCGACCCCTCGGCCGCCCGTCACGGCAGAGCCGGACTAACCGGGACGAACCGGCTTTTGCTCGAATGTCGGTGGATCGAGAAGAGGCCCTGCCCGGGAGCGACAGGGTGCAGGGCCACCACCCGCCAGGCTCTGCAGCCGCCCGCCCTCCTTCGGCGGGCGGGCCGGCCGGGCTCGCCACGGCAGACGGGACGGGACGGGACGGGACGGGGGCCGCCGCCACCTCTGCCCGGTCCGCGGCCCCTGACGGCGAGACAAAGAATTAAAAAAAGGCAAGGGGGGGTGGGGGTTGGGGGGTGGGGGGGGGGGGGGGGGGGGCTGGGGAGGAAAGACCGAGAAAATAAATAGATAAGGAAATGGTAATACAAAAGGCACGGGGTGCGGGCGTTGCGCTTCCTAACACAGAACTCGTCTGGGACAGGGGCGGGTGGGCGGTCTGCAGGGAGGCCGGCGGGGCAGGGCCGGCTTAGGACAGAGATTAAGCTGTCGCTCCCCGCCAATTGTTGAGAGAACCTAACGTGCGCCGGCCCTACGGTTGAGGAACGTAGGGAAGGATTAACGAACCACGGGTGACTCAGGCGTGAATTAATAGTTTTCGACAGGGCGATACGGGCCGACTTCTGCCGGAATGAATTAACGTCCGCCGGGTCGAGCTCACGTTCGTAACGAACGACTCGGTCGAGAACGAGCGCCAGGCGAGGAACGGGAGCCGGCCTAGGGAAGGCGCGCGCGCGTCATCCTCGGTAATTGCTTAACAAGTAAGCATCGCTCGATCGCAAAGGGCGACAACGAGGTGAGTAAGACTGACTGACGCGGCGTAAGAGCTAATGAACAATTAACGCGTGATCACGCAGGGGCCGGAGAAGAGAACGCTGACGTTAACCAAGAGCGTCGCAAGGTCCTAAAGGAGCGCCGCAATCGAACTTTAGGAGTCGGTAGTTCATCATACTTCTTACTACTAATCGAGTCACATTCAATCCGCGACGATCCGCTGGTACGTACGTACGTACGTACGTATTCCTTCTCCGGCTATCAATGAAGGGGTGCACACCTAGCGTGCATGAACGAATGAGTTTTGTTATTTAATGGGCTGCCAGAAAGAGTATTACCGCGCGGCGTTAAATCAGTCGGTAGGTGACGATCCATAAACGATACAAACCAGCCTTGCTCGTCAACCGTTAATAACTTAAATCGATGACGATTCATAGCGTATCGATTATTCTGTATTCGTTTAGGAGTGAATCCCACGCCAACGGTGCTACGCGGTACCCCGGTGGCCACCGACTCGTCCAGAGACGAGAGAGCAGCGTCGGCGCCTCTTCCCGAAGAAGTCGTTACCGATAAAGTACACCGACTGCGGGTAACGAGTTGCTCTCACGTTTTTGACGCGTGCCTGCCTGCCCGCCCGCCTGCGTGGTAAAAGACAAGATGCCAGACATAATAAATTTTTAAAAAGTGGAATCACGGAGCAGTCTTAATAAATCAATCAGGACCGGCCCGGAACGCGGCCAGGGAGTGCAGGCCGACCCCGCGGCGTGGCCAGGTTTACCCGGAGGCACAGGTAAGGAGGCCAAGCCTCCCCCGGAGGATCAGCTAGGGACAGCAGGTCTACCCTGGAGCGCCAGTAGGGGTACCGATACTACCCCGGAGGATCAAGTAGGGACGCCAGGCCTACCCCGGAACATGAGGTAGGGGTACCGGGCCTACCCCGGCGGGGGGGGGGGGGGGGGGGGGGGCGGGTCAGGTAGGGAGGGCGGGTCTAACCCCGTGTGCCCGTAGGGACGGCAGGCGTACCCCGGAGTACCGATGAGGGTTACGGGTACTACGCCGGAGTACCGGGCCGGGGTACGGGTACTACCCCGGAGCGCCGGGCGGGGGTACCGGTGCTACGCCGGAGTACCGATGAGGGTTACGGGTACTACCCCGGAGCGCCGGGCGGGGGTACCGGTGCTACCCCGGAGTACCGGGTCGGGGTACGGGTACTACCCCGGAGCGCCGGGCGGGGGTACCGGTGCTACGCCGGAGTACCGATGAGGGTTACGGGTACTACCCCGGAGCGCCGGGCGGGGGTACCGGTGCTACCCCGGAGTACCGGGTCGGGGTACGGGTACTACCCCGGAGCGCCGGGCGGGGGTACCGGTGCTACCCCGGAGTACCGGGTCGGGGTACGGGTACTACCCCGGAGCGCCGGGCGGGGGTACCGGTGCTACGCCGGAGTACCGATGAGGGTTACGGGTACTACCCCGGAGCGCCGGGCGGGGGTACCGGTGCTACCCCGGAGTACCGGGTCGGGGTACGGGTACTACCCCGGAGCGCCGGGCGGGGGTACCGGTGCTACGCCGGAGTACCGATGAGGGTTACGGGTACTACCCCGGAGCGCCGGGCGGGGGTACCGGTGCTACCCCGGAGTACCGGGTCGGGGTACGGGTACTACCCAGGAGCGCCGGGCGGGGGTACCGGTGCTACCCCGGAGTACCGATGAGGGTTACGGGTACTACCCCGGAGCGCCGGGCGGGGGTACCGGTGCTACCCCGGAGTACCGGGTCGGGGTACGGGTACTACCCCGGAGCGCCGGGCGGGGGTACCGGTGCTACCCCGGAGTACCGGGTCGGGGTACGGGTACTACCCCGGAGCGCCGGGCGGGGGTACCGGTGCTACGCCGGAGTACCGATGAGGGTTACGGGTACTACCCCGGAGCGCCGGGCGGGGGTACCGGTGCTACCCCGGAGTACCGGGTCGGGGTACGGGTACTACCCCGGAGCGCCGGGCGGGGGTACCGGTGCTACGCCGGAGTACCGATGAGGGTTACGGGTACTACCCCGGAGCGCCGGGCGGGGGTACCGGTGCTACCCCGGAGTACCGGGTCGGGGTACGGGTACTACCCAGGAGCGCCGGGCGGGGGTACCGGTGCTACCCCGGAGTACCGATGAGGGTTACGGGTACTACCCCGGAGCGCCGGGCGGGGGTACCGGTGCTACCCCGGAGTACCGATGAGGGTTACGGGTACTACCCCGGAGCGCCGGGCGGGGGTACCGGTGCTACCCCGGAGTACCGGGTCGGGGAATGGGTACTACCCCGGAGCGCCGGGCGGGGGTACCGGTGCTACCCCGGAGTACCGGGTCGGGGTACGGGTACTACCCCGGAGCGCCGGGCGGGGGTACCGGTGCTACCCCGGAGTACCGATGAGGGTTACGGGTACTACCCCGGAGCGCCGGGCGGGGGTACCGGTGCTACCCCGGAGTACCGGGTCGGGGTATGGGTACTACCCCGGAGCGCCGGGCGGGGGTACCGGTGCTACCCCGGAGTACCGGGTCGGGGTATGGGTACTACCCCGGAGCGCCGGGCGGGGGTACCGGTGCTACCCCGGAGTACCGATGAGGGTTACGGGTACTACCTCGGAGCGCCGGGCGGGGGTACCGGTGCTACGCCGGAGTACCGATGAGGGTTACGGGTACTACCCCGGAGCGCCGGGCGGGGGTACCGGTGCTACCCCGGAGTACCGATGAGGGTTACGGGTACTACCCCGGAGCGCCGGGCGGGGGTACCGGTGCTACCCCGGAGTACCGGGTCGGGGTACGGGTACTACCCCGGAGCGCCGGGCGGGGGTACCGGTGCTACCCCGGAGTACCGGGTCGGGGTACGGGTACTACCCCGGAGCGCCGGGCGGGGGTACCGGTGCTACCCCGGAGTACCGATGAGGGTTACGGGTACTACCCCGGAGCGCCGGGCGGGGGTACCGGTGCTACCCCGGAGTACCGATGAGGGTTACGGGTACTACCCCGGAGCGCCGGGCGGGGGTACCGGTGCTACCCCGGAGTACCGGGTCGGGGTATGGGTACTACCCCGGAGCGCCGGGCGGGGGTACCGGTGCTACCCCGGAGTACCGGGTCGGGGTACGGGTACTACCCCGGAGCGCCGGGCGGGGGTACCGGTGCTACCCCGGAGTACCGATGAGGGTTACGGGTACTACCCCGGAGCGCCGGGCGGGGGTACCGGTGCTACCCCGGAGTACCGGGTCGGGGTATGGGTACTACCCCGGAGCGCCGGGCGGGGGTACCGGTGCTACCCCGGAGTACCGGGTCGGGGTATGGGTACTACCCCGGAGCGCCGGGCGGGGGTACCGGTGCTACCCCGGAGTACCGATGAGGGTTACGGGTACTACCCCGGAGCGCCGGGCGGGGGTACCGGTGCTACGCCGGAGTACCGATGAGGGTTACGGGTACTACCCCGGAGCGCCGGTTGGGGGTACGGGTACTACCCCGGAGCGTCGGGATGGAACGCGAAGCTGAGTCCGGAGCATCAGGTAGGGATGCCAGGACTGCTCTGGAGAGTCAGGTAAGGAAGCCAGGTCTACCCGGTCCCGCGCGAGCAGGGAGGCCAGGTCTACCCGGTCCCGCGCGAGCAGGGAGGCCAGGTCTACCCCGGTCCCGCGCGAGCAGGGAGGCCAGGTCTACCCAGTCCCGCGC
>NW_027212550.1:47500-50000 GCF_947461875.1 Haliaeetus albicilla
ACCCTAATCGCCCTCGGGTCCCAAATGGATGGTATTTTATTTCTATCACCCCCAGCTGTTAACCACAATTTTTCAAAATCTTTTTCGATCCCCTCTTGCTTCACTATTGATCTTATCACCTCGTCCGAAGACTGCGCAATTCTGTGCAGTCTTCGAGCTTGTATACTAGGGATCAAGCCCGAGAGCCTAGTGATGCCTAATCCTCCATCGCGTGTGCTGGAATACAGGATGGCATCGCAGGTACTAGGAGGTAGATGTAACCACTCCTTGACCGTAGTTCGAATCGTCAGGTCAAGTTCTTCTAGGTACGTTGCTTTTACGTCAGCTTGGTCTGCTAAGTAGATCAGTCGCGGGATAGTATATCCCTTCAAGATGTCAACTTTCTGAAACGGTTTCAGTGGGGCTTCTCCAATCCGTTGTAGCCAATCTCTTATTTTCACGAGTAGCTCGGGTTTCGATATTCCAGTCCATGGGTCTATTCTCAGGCCCAAGTACTTCTCCGAACTACCAGGTTCGATCATATTTAATGGGGTGCCGTTAATTTGCCATGGAGGACAATCGTTGATCGTATACGAGTCCTTAGTAGGTTGTATGTAAAAGCCATGGCATTTCTCCCCCTGCGTCCTGAGGCCGGTCAGTTCACAAAAGGCCTCGAGGATTTTAATATTACTTTGCATTCCTTCCCATGACCCACTTAACAGCACCAGATCGTCTGCAAAAGCCATAGATGTTACACCCTTAGAGTCATGATGGTAGCCACTCCCTTCTTCCTCTAGCTTACACAATAGGGGGTCCACAGATAAGTTAAACAATAGAGGTGACATCGGATCGCCTTGCTTAACACCAATTTGAATCCCGATGGGATCCGATTGTTCATTCTTCATGGTAATGCAAGTTCTAGTGTTTTGATACATGTTCGTAATCAGGGTGATAATGTGATGGTCCACACCCTTTTGTTTAAGCACTGCAATAAGATGATGGTGACTCACTGTGTCGAATGCTTTAGCCAGGTCAATGAAGACAACGCCCAAGGGTCGATGTTCCTTTTTTGCATCCTTAATCAATAGTTGTAACAGTTTCAAGTTCTCCGCACATCCCGCTGATCTAATAAAGCCCTTTTGTCGTGGGTTAATGGGGCATGCCTTTGCCAGTCTTGCCGTCAGGATCCTTGAGAACAGCCTCAAGATAATCGATCCGATGGTAATCGGTCGCCAGTTATTGATGTCCATTTGGCGCTCCGGCAGAGATGATTTCGATATTAACACAGTCCGACATTCTTTCACCACGTCCGGTACGATGCCAGTCACCAGCCATAGATTGAATACTTCCATTAACTGGAGAAAATGGGGGTCTATCTTAATGATATCCCGCAGACTTAGTCTGTCTGGTCCTGGCGCACTGTTCTTATTCATCTCTTGGATGTTTTTAGAGATTTCTTTTGCCGTGATCATGGCCTCGAATGCCGAGTTGTCCGCCAGCCCCTTGGATCTGAACGCTCCCAGGCCCTTGAATGTTCCCGGTGACTCCCATCTCGACTTGAACACGTTGTGTATCTCGTCTTGTGGGATACCACACTTCAGGGATTCCACGTCATCCAGAATAATACCGGCCAGTTTCCCCCTATCCAGGTAGAACAGCCGCTGGAACCGTAGGAACTGCCCCCGTTTCACAGCTCTCTTCTTCATCCACCCCTTCGGCGGTTCCGAAGGTCGAGCGGTTTGGGCCACCTGACGCGGTCGACCCTGGCTGGCTTTCAACTCAAGGGACTTAGAGGCAAGGCACGCGAAACAGTCTTTCATTGCCTTATCAGCAACTATTGCTGGATCTTCTTCTCCTTCGATCACCTGCTCAAACATTCCATGGAGAATGGACAATTTTCCAGATGTTACCCACTCAGAGACTGTCTTTCGGTAATGGGACTTCAGTCCCCCCTCCGTCTCCGATCCAACGCACACGAGATGTTCCCCTTCCGCGAGGTGTTCCCCTTCCAGTTCTAGGTGTTTCTTCTGACCTTGATCTTTTCCCTTCTTCACCGGGCTCTTATGAAGGTCCCGTCTTTTGTCACTTATCTGTTTCGTTGTCTTGGTCGGAATATGCTCCGCAATCAACTTGTTGATGTTTTTCTGCCCCTCATATTGTTTATCCAGCTTTCTCAATAGTTCAACCTCATCCTCGGTCCAGCACCGACGATGCGCCCCTCTCATATTTGTACCTGTCTTAGGGCGAGCGGCGGTAATCCGCTCGAGATTTCTTGTGACTGGATGGACCAAGCGCTTATGCTGCCCCAGGCCGATTTTTGTTTCAAATGTTTTCTCACAGACCTCACACTTCCAACTCCTCTCGGGAGAGGCTTCCACAGGCCCCTTACACTTAGGAAAATGGCAAGCAATACTATGGTGTTTTACATCAGTTCTCCCACACCGAGCGCATTGGAATAAGATCTTTTTCTTCCCATGCGCCCTTTTCAGATGTTCAATTAAACCCGACAGTTTACCGGTCA
>NW_027212550.1:60000-75000 GCF_947461875.1 Haliaeetus albicilla
GAGGACAACACTTCGCATGCAACGGGAAGCGAATTGGAAAGGAGACCACCCTGCCTGAACACCGGACACTGCCGTGACTCCCTATTACGGGGAGCACAGAAGAGCCGGCCCGCCGAGGGCCCTCTCCGACGCGACCCGAACGGCCTCATCGATCAGTAAGGAAAGGGAAAAGGGGAAGGAGCGGAGGCCCCACGGCCACGAGTCCTGGGACAGCGACGGCCACTCACACCCGTCGCCACCCGGGGGCGGACGGCAGGTGCGGAGGCTCTGCGTGCGAGTGAGAGGGCAACGTCTGCGGAGAGGTGCAACGCCGGCCTGAACACCGGCAGAGCCGGCCCGCCGGGAAGCCCCTCCGACGCGCCCTAAACGCCTCATCGATCAGTAAGGGAAGGGAAAGAAGGAAGGAGCGGAGGCCCCACGGCCACGGGTCCTGGGACAGCGACGGCCACTCGCACCCGTCACCACCCGTGGGTGGATGGCAGGTGCGGGGGCTCTGCGTGCGAGTGAGGGCAACGCCTGCGAGAGGTGCTCCAACGGCCTGAACACCGGCAGAGCCGGCCCGCCGTGGAGGCTCTCCGACGCACCCGAGGACGCCTCAGCGGGCGCTGCCTGTGGGTCTGGATCAGTCAAATCGGGGAGGGGCGGGTGCCACGGGCCACCCGGCTCCAGACAGCGATTCCCTTGAGGGAGGTCAACGGAACTGGGGGAAGGCCACGGCAGGCTCAACTCCCCCAGCTCTTCCAGCGTTCGAGTGCCGGCAACCACCACCGGCTGCCGGTCTTTGCCCGCCCCACAGGCAACCGCTTGCCATCGCGGGGGGGTTGGAAAAAGGAAACGCGCCTGGACCCATGCCACACACGGGTGTTCGGGGCCGGGGAATGCCACAGAAGCTAGACAACCCCAGCCGCCTGCGTTCGGCTTAGCCAGCCACCAGGTACGGCCGCATTTTTCTTCCCGCTTTGCGGGCTCCAGCTTATGGCCAGAGAAAACGCGAAGAGGTGCCGCCACCTCTAACCCGGTACAGCGCTGCAGACCTTTCCACCGAGCCCTCCTGCAACCAGGCAAGCCGGGGCAGGCCGGACACCACAGGCCGCCCACTCATGGCTCATGCCGGCAAAAACAGGACGAGGCGCTGCGGCCTCTCGCCTGTGCCATCATCGGGCCCTCGGGGGCTGGGGGAAGCTGCGGCACATGCACGAGAACCCCCCAGCCGTCTGCATCCGGCTGCCGGCCACGGGACCGGCTGCCGCTTGCGCTCTGCCCAATACGTGCATGGGCTCTGGCTTAAGACCAGAGAAAACGCGATGAGGTGCCGCCACCTCTAACCCGGTACAGCACTGCAGACCTTTCCACCGAGCCCTCCTGCAACCAGGCAAGCCGGGGCAGGCCGGACACCACAGGCCGCCCACTCATGGCTCATGCCGGCAAAAACAGGACGAGGCGCTGCGGCCTCTCGCCTGTGCCATCATCGGGCCCTCGGGGGCTGGGGGAAGCTGCGGCACGCACGAGACCCCCCAAGCCGTCTGCATCCAGCTGCCGCTCTGCGCGCTCCAGCTTAAGGCCAGAGAAAAAAGGACGAGGTGCCGCCACCTCGCCCGCCCATCACCAGGCCCTCAGGAGCCGGCGGCGGCCGCGGCGGGCTGGACGCTCACGGGCAGCTGCCCTCGCATATCCCAGCGCTCACCTTTGCCATCATCGGGCCCTCCGGGGCCGGGGGAAAGCCGAGGCAGGCTCGACTCCGCCCGGTCTTCCAGCGTTCGAGTGCCGGTGGCCACCACCGGCCACCGGGCTTTGCCCTGCGGAATCCACCTTTGCACCTCTCGCACCACTCGGTCAACAGCCACCGCAGCCTGCCAGACCCTCGCAGGCACCCGGCTGGCTTACTCGAAAAACACCGGGAGACAAACAGGCCGAACGGAGAAACAACGAGCCGAACCACCAGGGAAACCACCACCACAACGGCCGCCCAGCGCCCCACTTCGCCGGCTGAGCCGTAGGCCTTGCAGCCGCTCACTAGCGCTGCTCCGTGCACCAGTCACCACCAGCTCCTATAGTACGGAGGATCACGTCCCCGCCCCCGGCCGGCTCCAAGAGTGCGGTCCCTGCCCACCGGGGAGACCTGCCAATGAGACCGACTTTTACGATGACGTAACTGGAGGCAGCGAAAAACAGCGACCCCTTCGCCAGCTCCGAGAAAGTGGTGGGGCTATCAGGTCTACCTCACAGCCCCCGAAATGCGACTAAGTCCCGCCGGAGCCGGGTAGACCTGACAGCCCTTTTCACCGGCCGCTCCGGCGGCGACACCCCGCGTCCTCCGGGCGCCGCCGGCGGCCGCGCCGGCCTCCGGAGCCGGGTAGACCTGGCGGCCGGCCGCGGAGCCGGGTAGACCTGGCGGCCCTTTTCACCGGCCGCTCCGGCGGCGACACCCCGCGTCCTCCGGGCGCCGCCGGCGGCCGCGCCGGCCTCCGGAGCCGGGTAGACCTGGCGGCCGGCCGCGGAGCCGGGTAGACCTGGCGGCCCTTTTCACCGGCCGCTCCGGCGGCGACACCCCGCGTCCTCCGGGCGCCGCCGGCGGCCGCGCCGGCCTCCGGAGCCGGGTAGACCTGGCGGCCGGCCGCGGAGCCGGGTAGACCTGGCGGCCCTTTTCACCGGCCGCTCCGGCGGCGACACCCCGCGTCCTCCGGGCGCCGCCGGCGGCCGCGCCGGCCTCCGGAGCCGGGTAGACCTGGCGGCCGGCCGCGGAGCCGGGTAGACCTGGCGGCCGGCCGCGGAGCCGGGTAGACCTGGCGGCCCTTTTCACCGGCCGCTCCGGCGGCGACACCCCGCGTCCTCCGGGCGCCGCCGGCGGCCGCGCCGGCCTCCGGAGCCGGGTAGACCTGGCGGCCGGCCGCGGAGCCGGGTAGACCTGGCGGCCGGCCGCGGAGCCGGGTAGACCTGGCGGCCCTTTTCACCGGCCGCTCCGGCGGCGACACCCCGCGTCCTCCGGGCGCCGGCGGCGGCCGCGCCGGCCTCCGGAGCCGGGTAGACCTGGCGGCCCTTTTCACCGGCCGCTCCGGCGGCGACACCCCGCGTCCTCCGGGCGCCGCCGGCGGCCGCGCCGGCCTCCGGAGCCGGGTAGACCTGGCGGCCGGCCGCGGAGCCGGGTAGACCTGGCGGCCCTTTTCACCGGCCGCTCCGGCGGCGACACCCCGCGTCCTCCGGGCGCCGCCGGCGGCCGCGCCGGCCTCCGGAGCCGGGTAGACCTGGCGGCCGGCCGCGGAGCCGGGTAGACCTGGCGGCCGGCCGCGGAGCCGGGTAGACCTGGCGGCCCTTTTCACCGGCCGCTCCGGCGGCGACACCCCGCGTCCTCCGGGCGCCGCCGGCGGCCGCGCCGGCCTCCGGAGCCGGGTAGACCTGGCGGCCGGCCGCGGAGCCGGGTAGACCTGGCGGCCCTTTTCACCGGCCGCTCCGGCGGCGACACCCCGCGTCCTCCGGGCGCCGCCGGCGGCCGCGCCGGCCTCCGGAGCCGGGTAGACCTGGCGGCCGGCCGCGGAGCCGGGTAGACCTGGCGGCCCTTTTCACCGGCCGCTCCGGCGGCGACACCCCGCGTCCTCCGGGCGCCGCCGGCGGCCGCGCCGGCCTCCGGAGCCGGGTAGACCTGGCGGCCGTTCGGTGCTCCTTGGGGGGGGGGGGGGGGGGGAGGCAGGTGCGCCTGATTTTGTTTCGTTTTTTCCGTGTGTTTTTTTTTTTTTCTTTTTCTTTTGAGATTTGAGCTAAATCTGATAAAAGGGCCACCCCGTCCCGGTTTCTCCTGGACGGCATTTCTTTCCCCCTCCCCTTCCCACGTTTGAACCACTTCTATAACAAGGGAGCATGTTTAAACGTCCTGTCTGATGCAAGAGTTATTTCACCTTTATTGATTTCGGTAGGAAATACCAACACAATATTAACAAAAAACAGTTTTTCAAAGAATTTTTGTTTTCTGACCCCCTCCTTCCACCCTCGTCGTTCTCATGCACGTGCACGCACCTACTCCGACCCGGTGGCTGCCAGGCACTTGCCAGCTTCACCACACCAGCCAGCCCCCCCGCTCCGCCGACGCCGCCCCCTCCCTCCCCCCCATTCTCTCGGCGGGGGACCGGGCAGAGGCGGCAGCCCCCGGCACAAACTGCCCAGCTCCCCGGCGCGAGTTCGCTGTTCACTGGGTGCCTTCAGGACTGGTCGCCCCTTGCCAGGTTCAGGTTCGGGTCCACGGCGCTGCTGGGCGCTCGCCGACTTTTGGTTTTGTTTTTTGCGGTCTTGGAGGTTTTTTTTGGGGGTGGGGTGTTGTTTTTAATTCCCCCCCCCCGCCTTTTTTTTTTTTTTTTTTTTTGGCGTTTTACTTTTTTTGAATAAAATAAATACTTTAAAATACATGTCTGCGATCCTGCAGGCACCGCCACCTCCCCCCCCCCCCCCGCGACACACGCGCGCTCAGAGGCGCGCGCACACACATACAGAGAGCGACGCAGGCACACACAGATACAGGCACCCCTGCACGGCTGTGCTCCCCCTCCCTCCCCGCGCTGCAGTCCCGGACCTGCAGGCCAGTAGGTGCAGCCCCCCCCCCCCGCCGCCCCCGGCCCCCCGGCCCCCACCCGATCGCAGACTCTCCGGCGCCCCGGAGACGGGGGGGGTGGGGGGATTGGGGGGCGGGTGTCTGGGTGGGGCGGTCTGCAGCCCGGCAACGGGGCCCCCGGCAACTGTGTTTTTTCCCGCCACGGCTAACGGTCTGCTGCTCAGTCGTGGCGGCAGCAGCGGAGGGGAAAGGAGGCTAGCAAAGAGGGGGGCGAGAGCGGCTGGCGAGCAAGGCGGGGAGCCTGGCGCAGAGGTAGGCTGGCGAGGGGGGATGGTGTGTCTTTTCGGAGAAGACTTCTGTTTGGATCGGTTGGAGTTGTTTTTTTTTTTTTTTTTTACTTCTGTCCCCCGTCCCTGTCCGTCCGTCCCGTCCCGTCCCGTCCCCCCCCCCCCAGTCGTTTAGTTTTCCACCCGCGGAGGGGGCGGGCAGGAGTGCAGCAGGGCGAGTGCGTGGCTGACTGAGAAAGAAAGGCGGGAGCGGGGCCACGGGTGCGGCAGGATAGGGTACTCGGCAGCTGGGGTTTAGAGACGGCACGGCACCGGGTGGCTCCCCTCTCCCGCCCGGGCACGGAGCCGGCAGGGACGCCGCAGGGTCCTAAAGTCTCCCGCCGTCCATGCCCGGAGCGGCAAACCTGCTGGCGGGAGGGCGGGAGCGGGGCCACGGGTGCGGCAGGATAGGGTACTCGGCAGCTGGGGTCTAGAGACGGCACGGCACCGGGGGCTCCCCTCTGCCGCCCGGGCACGGAGCCGGCAGGGACGCCGCAGGGTCCTAAAGTCTCCCGCCTTCCATCCCCGGGGCGGCAAGCCTGGTGGCGGAAGGGGGGAGCAGGGCCAGCCAGGCTCGGCGCGAACTGCGTGGCGCGGGGCGGGGGGGGGGGGTGTCGGCCCGGGGGCCTGTTTCGGAGGCGGGGGGGGGGTGCGCGCGCGCACGCGTTTGAGCGCACGACTGTGAGCGGGGCAGCGGGTGGAGGGTTTGGGCTGAGGGGGCCGGTTGCGGGGGGGGTCCGGGGGGGTGCGCGCATGTGTGTAGGCACGTGCGAGTGGGTGGGGTGGCGGGCGGGAGGTTTGGGGCGGGGACTCGTTTGGGGGGGGGGGGCAGTGCGTGCGTGCGCGTGCACGCGTGAGCGCACGTGTGTGAGCGAGGCGGCGGGCGGGTGGTTCGGACCGGGCGGTGGGGGGGGGGGGGGGGGCCTGTTCGGGAGCGCGCGAGCGCACGTGGGTGAGTGCGGCAGCGGGCGGAAGGTTCGGCCGGCGGCCCTGTTTGGGGGAGGGGGGGGGGGGGGCGCGCGCGCGCGCGTCTAAGGGCGGGTGAGCGGCTGCAGCAGCAGGCGGTGGGCGTTTGGGCCGGGGGCCTGTTTTGGCGGGGTGCGGGCGCGCACGCAGATGGAAATGAGAAAGGTTTGTAACGGTGTGGCTAACGCCGCTTTCTCTGTTACAGCCCGGGTGGTCGGCCGCTTCGACGTCCGGCCTGCGCCCGTGCCTGCCTACGGGCGGTGCGCTCGGCTCCCGGTCGGACCCGTCCCTGGGAAAGCAGCAGCCGCGTGCCTCGGCCTGGGCAGAGACCTGGGCCTCCAGGGCCCCAGCCAGGGCTGCCGGAGAGGCGCGCCGCGCTTCTAACAGAGGGGCGTCAGCGGCTCCGTCGCCGGCGGGATGCGTTCGAGCGGTGAGGACGGTCCCAGCGGCCTTAGGTGGTGGTGGGGGGGCCCGCTCCTTCAGCGACGGGAGCGGGGGGAAACGGCCCCGGGGTGGGCCGGTCAGCCGGCACGGCGGCCACGCGAGCTCATCGTCTCCGAGGACGCTCGGCTAAGTCGGCCTTGGCCGCAGGGACCGCGTGTCAGGCAGCCGACTGACTTTCTGCAGAGGCCTGCGAGACCGCCGTCCCTCGGAGGCCGGCCGTGTCCTTGGAGAGGCTATCTCGGGATGGGGGCCCGTCCGGAGAAAACGCGGCGGGGTAGGGGGAAGGTGTGGGCAAAGGGAGCGTCCGGCTGATGGCTGACGGGCTGTGCTTTTCTCCCCTCCGGCCAGGTCTCGAGGAGACGGGGAAGGGGCTCTCCTCCCCCGCCCTCGGCCGAAAGCAGCTTTGCGCGACCCCGGTGCCAGGGAGGCCGGACCCCCGCGGAGGTAGCCCAGTGATGAGCCGCCGCCGCCGCCGCCGCCGCCGCCGCCGCCGCCTCCGAGCCGGGAGGGACCCGATCAGGTACCGGGCACGACCGACGGGCGGGGAACGTGCGAGGGCCGCGCGACCCCTCGGCCGCCCGTCACGGCAGAGCCGGACTAACCGGGACGAACCGGCTTTTGCTCGAATGTCGGTGGATCGAGAAGAGGCCCTGCCCGGGAGCGACAGGGTGCAGGGCCACCACCCGCCAGGCTCTGCAGCCGCCCGCCCTCCTTCGGCGGGCGGGCCGGCCGGGCTCGCCACGGCAGACGGGACGGGACGGGACGGGACGGGGGCCGCCGCCACCTCTGCCCGGTCCGCGGCCCCTGACGGCGAGACAAAGAATTAAAAAAAGGCAAGGGGGGGTGGGGGTTGGGGGGTGGGGGGTGGGGGGGGGGGGCTGGGGAGGAAAGACCGAGAAAATAAATAGATAAGGAAATGGTAATACAAAAGGCACGGGGTGCGGGCGTTGCGCTTCCTAACACAGAACTCGTCTGGGACAGGGGCGGGTGGGCGGTCTGCAGGGAGGCCGGCGGGGCAGGGCCGGCTTAGGACAGAGATTAAGCTGTCGCTCCCCGCCAATTGTTGAGAGAACCTAACGTGCGCCGGCCCTACGGTTGAGGAACGTAGGGAAGGATTAACGAACCACGGGTGACTCAGGCGTGAATTAATAGTTTTCGACAGGGCGATACGGGCCGACTTCTGCCGGAATGAATTAACGTCCGCCGGGTCGAGCTCACGTTCGTAACGAACGACTCGGTCGAGAACGAGCGCCAGGCGAGGAACGGGAGCCGGCCTAGGGAAGGCGCGCGCGCGTCATCCTCGGTAATTGCTTAACAAGTAAGCATCGCTCGATCGCAAAGGGCGACAACGAGGTGAGTAAGACTGACTGGCGCGGCGTAAGAGCTAATGAACAATTAACGCGTGATCACGCAGGGGCCGGAGAACGCTGACGTTAACCAAGAGCGTCGCAAGGTCCTAAAGGAGCGCCGCAATCGAACTTTAGGAGTCGGTAGTTCATCATACTTCTTACTACTAATCGAGTCACATTCAATCCGCGACGATCCGCTGGTACGTACGTACGTACGTACGTACGTACTCCTTCTCCGGCTATCAATGAAGGGGTGCACACCTAGCGTGCATGAACGAATGAGTTTTGTTATTTAATGGACTGCCAGAAAGAGTATTACCGCGCAGCGTTAAATCAGTCGGTAGGTGACGATCCATAAACGATACAAACCAGCCTTGCTCGTCAACCGTTAATAACTTAAATCGATGACGATTCATAGCGTATCGATTATTCTGTATTCGTTTAGGAGTGAATCCCACGCCAACGGTGCTACGCGGTACCCCGGTGGCCACCGACTCGTCCAGAGACGAGAGAGCAGCGTCGGCGCCTCTCCCCGAAGAAGTCGTTACCGATAAAGTACACCGACTGCGGGTAACGAGTTGCTCTCACGTTTTTGACGCGTGCCTGCCTGCCCGCCCGCCTGCGTGGTAAAAGACAAGATGCCAGACATAATAAATTTTTAAAAAGTGGAATCACGGAGCAGTCTTAATAAATCAATCAGGACCGGCCCGGAACGCGGCCAGGGAGTGCAGGCCGACCCCGCGGCGTGGCCAGGTTTACCCGGAGGCACAGGTAAGGAGGCCAAGCCTCCCCCGGAGGATCAGCTAGGGACAGCAGGTCTACCCTGGAGCGCCAGTAGGGGTACCGATACTACCCCGGAGGATCAAGTAGGGACGCCAGGCCTACCCCGGAACATGAGGTAGGGGTACCGGGCCTACCCCGGCGGGGGGGGGGGGGGGGGCGGGTCAGGTAGGGAGGGCGGGTCTAACCCCGTGTGCCCGTAGGGACGGCAGGCGTACCCCGGAGTACCGATGAGGGTTACGGGTACTACGCCGGAGTACCGGGTCGGGGTACGGGTACTACCCCGGAGCGCCGGGCGGGGGTACCGGTGCTACCCCGGAGTACCGATGAGGGTTACGGGTACTACCCCGGAGCGCCGGGCGGGGGCACCGGTGCTACCCCGGAGTACCGGGTCGGGGTACGGGTACTACCCCGGAGCGCCGGGCGGGGGTACCGGTGCTACCCCGGAGTACCGATGAGGGTTACGGGTACTACCCCGGAGCGCCGGGCGGGGGTACCGGTGCTACCCCGGAGTACCGGGTCGGGGTACGGGTACTACCCCGGAGCGCCGGGCGGGGGTACCGGTGCTACCCCGGAGTACCGATGAGGGTTACGGGTACTACCCCGGAGCGCCGGGCGGGGGTACCGGTGCTACCCCGGAGTACCGATGAGGGTTACGGGTACTACCCCGGAGCGCCGGGCGGGGGTACCGGTGCTACCCCGGAGTACCGGGTCGGGGTATGGGTACTACCCCGGAGCGCCGGGCGGGGGTACCGGTGCTACCCCGGAGTACCGGGTCGGGGTACGGGTACTACCCCGGAGCGCCGGGCGGGGGTACCGGTGCTACCCCGGAGTACCGATGAGGGTTACGGGTACTACCCCGGAGCGCCGGGCGGGGGTACCGGTGCTACCCCGGAGTACCGGGTCGGGGTATGGGTACTACCCCGGAGCGCCGGGCGGGGGTACCGGTGCTACCCCGGAGTACCGGGTCGGGGTATGGGTACTACCCCGGAGCGCCGGGCGGGGGTACCGGTGCTACCCCGGAGTACCGATGAGGGTTACGGGTACTACCCCGGAGCGCCGGGCGGGGGTACCGGTGCTACGCCGGAGTACCGATGAGGGTTACGGGTACTACCCCGGAGCGCCGGGCGGGGGTACCGGTGCTACCCCGGAGTACCGATGAGGGTTACGGGTACTACCCCGGAGCGCCGGGCGGGGGTACCGGTGCTACCCCGGAGTACCGGGTCGGGGTATGGGTACTACCCCGGAGCGCCGGGCGGGGGTACCGGTGCTACCCCGGAGTACCGGGTCGGGGTACGGGTACTACCCCGGAGCGCCGGGCGGGGGTACCGGTGCTACCCCGGAGTACCGATGAGGGTTACGGGTACTACCCCGGAGCGCCGGGCGGGGGTACCGGTGCTACCCCGGAGTACCGATGAGGGTTACGGGTACTACCCCGGAGCGCCGGGCGGGGGTACCGGTGCTACCCCGGAGTACCGGGTCGGGGTATGGGTACTACCCCGGAGCGCCGGGCGGGGGTACCGGTGCTACCCCGGAGTACCGATGAGGGTTACGGGTACTACCCCGGAGCGCCGGGCGGGGGTACCGGTGCTACCCCGGAGTACCGATGAGGGTTACGGGTACTACCCCGGAGCGCCGGGCGGGGGTACCGGTGCTACCCCGGAGTACCGGGTCGGGGTATGGGTACTACCCCGGAGCGCCGGGCGGGGGTACCGGTGCTACCCCGGAGTACCGGGTCGGGGTACGGGTACTACCCCGGAGCGCCGGGCGGGGGTACCGGTGCTACCCCGGAGTACCGATGAGGGTTACGGGTACTACCCCGGAGCGCCGGGCGGGGGTACCGGTGCTACCCCGGAGTACCGGGTCGGGGTATGGGTACTACCCCGGAGCGCCGGGCGGGGGTACCGGTGCTACCCCGGAGTACCGGGTCGGGGTATGGGTACTACCCCGGAGCGCCGGGCGGGGGTACCGGTGCTACCCCGGAGTACCGATGAGGGTTACGGGTACTACCCCGGAGCGCCGGGCGGGGGTACCGGTGCTACGCCGGAGTACCGATGAGGGTTACGGGTACTACCCCGGAGCGCCGGGCGGGGGTACCGGTGCTACCCCGGAGTACCGATGAGGGTTACGGGTACTACCCCGGAGCGCCGGGCGGGGGTACCGGTGCTACCCCGGAGTACCGGGTCGGGGTATGGGTACTACCCCGGAGCGCCGGGCGGGGGTACCGGTGCTACCCCGGAGTACCGGGTCGGGGTACGGGTACTACCCCGGAGTGCCGGGCGGGGGTACCGGTGCTACCCCGGAGTACCGATGAGGGTTACGGGTACTACCCCGGAGCGCCGGGCGGGGGTACCGGTGCTACCCCGGAGTACCGATGAGGGTTACGGGTACTACCCCGGAGCGCCGGGCGGGGGTACCGGTGCTACCCCGGAGTACCGGGTCGGGGTATGGGTACTACCCCGGAGCGCCGGGCGGGGGTACCGGTGCTACCCCGGAGTACCGGGTCGGGGTACGGGTACTACCCCGGAGCGCCGGGCGGGGGTACCGGTGCTACCCCGGAGTACCGATGAGGGTTACGGGTACTACCCCGGAGCGCCGGGCGGGGGTACCGGTGCTACCCCGGAGTACCGGGTCGGGGTATGGGTACTACCCCGGAGCGCCGGGCGGGGGTACCGGTGCTACCCCGGAGTACCGGGTCGGGGTATGGGTACTACCCCGGAGCGCCGGGCGGGGGTACCGGTGCTACCCCGGAGTACCGATGAGGGTTACGGGTACTACCCCGGAGCGCCGGGCGGGGGTACCGGTGCTACGCCGGAGTACCGATGAGGGTTACGGGTACTACCCCGGAGCGCCGGGCGGGGGTACCGGTGCTACCCCGGAGTACCGATGAGGGTTACGGGTACTACCCCGGAGCGCCGGGCGGGGGTACCGGTGCTACCCCGGAGTACCGGGTCGGGGTATGGGTACTACCCCGGAGCGCCGGGCGGGGGTACCGGTGCTACCCCGGAGTACCGGGTCGGGGTACGGGTACTACCCCGGAGCGCCGGGCGGGGGTACCGGTGCTACCCCGGAGTACCGATGAGGGTTACGGGTACTACCCCGGAGCGCCGGGCGGGGGTACCGGTGCTACCCCGGAGTACCGATGAGGGTTACGGGTACTACCCCGGAGCGCCGGGCGGGGGTACCGGTGCTACCCCGGAGTACCGGGTCGGGGTATGGGTACTACCCCGGAGCGCCGGGCGGGGGTACCGGTGCTACCCCGGAGTACCGATGAGGGTTACGGGTACTACCCCGGAGCGCCGGGCGGGGGTACCGGTGCTACCCCGGAGTACCGATGAGGGTTACGGGTACTACCCCGGAGCGCCGGGCGGGGGTACCGGTGCTACCCCGGAGTACCGGGTCGGGGTATGGGTACTACCCCGGAGCGCCGGGCGGGGGTACCGGTGCTACCCCGGAGTACCGGGTCGGGGTACGGGTACTACCCCGGAGCGCCGGGCGGGGGTACCGGTGCTACCCCGGAGTACCGATGAGGGTTACGGGTACTACCCCGGAGCGCCGGGCGGGGGTACCGGTGCTACCCCGGAGTACCGGGTCGGGGTATGGGTACTACCCCGGAGCGCCGGGCGGGGGTACCGGTGCTACCCCGGAGTACCGGGTCGGGGTATGGGTACTACCCCGGAGCGCCGGGCGGGGGTACCGGTGCTACCCCGGAGTACCGATGAGGGTTACGGGTACTACCCCGGAGCGCCGGGCGGGGGTACCGGTGCTACGCCGGAGTACCGATGAGGGTTACGGGTACTACCCCGGAGCGCCGGGCGGGGGTACCGGTGCTACCCCGGAGTACCGATGAGGGTTACGGGTACTACCCCGGAGCGCCGGGCGGGGGTACCGGTGCTACCCCGGAGTACCGGGTCGGGGTATGGGTACTACCCCGGAGCGCCGGGCGGGGGTACCGGTGCTACCCCGGAGTACCGGGTCGGGGTACGGGTACTACCCCGGAGCGCCGGGCGGGGGTACCGGTGCTACCCCGGAGTACCGATGAGGGTTACGGGTACTACCCCGGAGCGCCGGGCGGGGGTACCGGTGCTACCCCGGAGTACCGATGAGGGTTACGGGTACTACCCCGGAGCGCCGGGCGGGGGTACCGGTGCTACCCCGGAGTACCGGGTCGGGGTATGGGTACTACCCCGGAGCGCCGGGCGGGGGTACCGGTGCTACCCCGGAGTACCGGGTCGGGGTACGGGTACTACCCCGGAGCGCCGGGCGGGGGTACCGGTGCTACCCCGGAGTACCGATGAGGGTTACGGGTACTACCCCGGAGCGCCGGGCGGGGGTACCGGTGCTACCCCGGAGTACCGGGTCGGGGTATGGGTACTACCCCGGAGCGCCGGGCGGGGGTACCGGTGCTACCCCGGAGTACCGGGTCGGGGTATGGGTACTACCCCGGAGCGCCGGGCGGGGGTACCGGTGCTACCCCGGAGTACCGATGAGGGTTACGGGTACTACCCCGGAGCGCCGGGCGGGGGTACCGGTGCTACGCCGGAGTACCGATGAGGGTTACGGGTACTACCCCGGAGCGCCGGTTGGGGGTACGGGTACTACCCCGGAGCGTCGGGATGGAACGCGAAGCTGAGTCCGGAGCATCAGGTAGGGATGCCAGGACTGCTCTGGAGAGTCAGGTAAGGAAGCCAGGTCTACCCGGTCCCGCGCGAGCAGGGAGGCCAGGTCTACCCGGTCCCGCGCGAGCAGGGAGGCCAGGTCTACCCCGGTCCCGCGCGAGCAGGGAGGCCAGGTCTACCCGGTCCCGCGCGAGCAGGGAGGCCAGGTCTACCCGGTCCCGCGCGAGCAGGGAGGCCAGGTCTACCCGGTCCCGCGCGAGCAGGGAGGCCAGGTCTACCCCGGTCCCGCGCGAGCAGGGAGGCCAGGTCTACCCGGTCCCGCGCGAGCAGGGAGGCCAGGTCTACCCGGTCCCGCGCGAGCAGGGAGGCCAGGTCTACCCCGGACCGCGTGAGCAGGGAGGCCAGGTCTACCCGGTCCCGCGCGAGCAGGGAGGCCAGGTCTACCCGGTCCCGCGCGAGCAGGGAGGCCAGGTCTACCCCGGACCGCGTGAGCAGGGAGGCCAGGTCTACCCCGGACCGCGCGAGCAGGGAGGCCAGGTCTACCCGGTCCCGCGCGAGCAGGGAGGCCAGGTCTACCCCGGACCGCGCGAGCAGGGAGGCCAGGTCTACCCGGTCCCGCGCGAGCAGGGAGGCCAGGTCTACCCCGGACCGCGCGAGCAGGGAGGCCAGGTCTACCCCGGACCGCGCGAGCAGGGAGGCCAGGTCTACCCGGTCCCGCGCGAGCAGGGAGGCCAGGTCTACCCCGGACCGCGCGAGCAGGGAGGCCAGGTCTACCCGGTCCCGCGCGAGCAGGGAGGCCAGGTCTACCCCGGACCGCGCGAGCAGGGAGGCCAGGTCTACCCGGTCCCGCGCGAGCAGGGAGGCCAGGTCTACCCCGGACCGCGTGAGCAGGGAGGCCAGGTCTACCCAGTCCCGCGCGAGCAGGGAGGCCAGGTCTACCCGGTCCCGCGCGAGCAGGGAGGCCAGGTCTACCCGGTCCCGCGCGAGCAGGGAGGCCAGGTCTACCCCGGACCGCGCGAGCAGGGAGGCCAGGTCTACCCGGTCCCGCGCGAGCAGGGAGGCCAGGTCTACCCCGGACCGCGCGAGCAGGGAGGCCAGGTCTACCCCGGACCGCGCGAGCAGGGAGGCCAGGTCTACCCCGGACCGCGTGAGCAGGGAGGCCAGGTCTACCCGGTCCCGCGCGAGCAGGGAGGCCAGGTCTACCCGGTCCCGCGCGAGCAGGGAGGCCAGGTCTACCCCGGACCGCGTGAGCAGGGAGGCCAGGTCTACCCGGTCCCGCGCGAGCAGGGAGGCCAGGTCTACCCGGTCCCGCGCGAGCAGGGAGGCCAGGTCTACCCGGTCCCGCGCGAGCAGGGAGGCCAGGTCTACCCCGGTCCCGCGCGAGCAGGGAGGCCAGGTCTACCCGGTCCCGCGCGAGCAGGGAGGCCAGGTCTACCCGGTCCCGCGCGAGCAGGGAGGCCAGGTCTACCCCGGACCGCGTGAGCAGGGAGGCCAGGTCTACCCGGTCCCGCGCGAGCAGGGAGGCCAGGTCTACCCCGGACCGCGTGAGCAGGGAGGCCAGGTCTACCCCGGACCGCGCGAGCAGGGAGGCCAGGTCTACCCGGTCCCGCGCGAGCAGGGAGGCCAGGTCTACCCCGGACCGCGCGAGCAGGGAGGCCAGGTCTACCCGGTCCCGCGCGAGCAGGGAGGCCAGGTCTACCCCGGACCGCGCGAGCAGGGAGGCCAGGTCTACCCCGGACCGCGCGAGCAGGGAGGCCAGGTCTACCCGGTCCCGCGCGAGCAGGGAGGCCAGGTCTACCCCGGACCGCGCGAGCAGGGAGGCCAGGTCTACCCGGTCCCGCGCGAGCAGGGAGGCCAGGTCTACCCCGGACCGCGCGAGCAGGGAGGCCAGGTCTACCCGGTCCCGCGCGAGCAGGGAGGCCAGGTCTACCCCGGACCGCGTGAGCAGGGAGGCCAGGTCTACCCAGTCCCGCGCGAGC
>NW_027212551.1:0-71000 GCF_947461875.1 Haliaeetus albicilla
TCTGTGGGATGCCCCACAAAGAGGCAAGTGGAGAAAACTCTGCCAAACACCTTCAAGCTAATCTTGCCGGGGGTCCTGGCGCTTGGTGGGGCTTTACCTGTCACTGCCTTGCTTTGGGATATCCACGTCACTGGTCTTCCCCACGTTCAGCTGAACTGAACTTGCAGCAGCAGCAGCTTCCATCGCCCTCCTGGACTCCTGATGTTAAAAAGGGACAAATCACGTTCTCTGTCTTTGGTCAAAGTGGAGATAAGCTGAATGCCCAGCACAAACTTAGCAGTCTGCCCTCCCCTTCTGCCCCTTGGCAGCTATAGGTATTAGTGCAGCAGGGGAGAAACCGTTCACTCCAAAGATTTCAGGGCAGGGGGATTGTGTGTTCAAAACACGATTATGAGCAAATCTTGCCAGCAGCAGCAGCAGCACCATCTAATAATAATCATCATAATGATAATGACCTTTGTGAAAAACAACTCGTTTTAAAAATTACACCTGTATTCAACTGTTCAGCTCACTGCTACTTGAGGAAACAAAGGTTACAACGTGGGATCCAGGCTATTGGGATCTATTTCGACTGAGTGCTGATCTTCCCCCAACGTTTCCAGACAAGCTGTAAGAGAAACAGGCAATCTCACAGCCCGACGGAGATGTCCAGCCCCGAGGACCCAGCAAGCCTTACCTCTTCTTCTTCTTCTCCGGCTTCATTTCTGGCATCGTCCAACTTCTTCTTCCTTTCTGGCATAAGGTCATCCAGAAAGCCGAGCTCTCGCTTTGAGAAGCAGAAATCCATCGCTTTCCGGACAAAGACGAGAGCCAAAACCTTCACGAATAAGAGGGAAGATGCGGTGAGCTCAGAGACGATGCCACCTCTCGCTCCAACGCTGCAAACACCCCGCTGCTGAGCGGCGGCAGCTCTTACCATCATGGGAAAGATGATGGCGGCACGGGACACCTTGATGGTCCAGAGCAGGACGAGGCAGGTCAGCTGGATCACCGTGAACAAATGCACCTTTCGCAAGGGCACGTGCCGCAGGTAGATGAAATCCGGCTGGTGTTTCGCCGGCATCCAAAACAGCTTCAAGCGATCAAAGAACTGCAAAATAAAAGGGAAAGGTTGCCACCTTGGGACTGCGGCAAGTTTCTGGCCCTCTCGAGACGTGGAGGCAGTTTGCAGCATCTCGCTTGCCGTCAGAAATCCTGGATCCCACCGCGTTCCTCCTGGGAGCAGCACCCGTTTTCCCTTCGCTCCATCTATCAACCGGCTTGCCCCTGAGAGATGCCCACCAAACGGCAACTATTCCATGCCATTCCATTATTAGCATTTCTTGGCCCACTGAATCCCCCAGCGAGGATTTCCACCAGTGGTAGAAACTGCCTTCCCTTTGCACTGAATTCCCCCGCTTTCACGTAACCAAACACTGACCGGCCCTAAACCCTGAAACAGAGAGCGCTGAACTTGCCTGGTCCTCCCAGCCCTATATACCTCCTGTGCCTCCACCAATCTTTTTCTTACACAAAAGAGTTTCATTGCTTGCTCTGCGAGAAGTTCTTCCCATGCCACTGCTTTTTTCCCTGCTGCTACGGAGACAAAATACCAGGGAGCCGACATGCTGCACGCTGTAAAAGAGTCCGTACCTGAATTCCTCTGAGCGACGACACACCCATGTAGAGAAAGACGCCATAAAGCACAGGCATTGGTATAAACTGGGGGGGAAAAGAAAAAAAAAGAAAAGAATGCAATCGTTTCTTTTTCTATATTGCATTTTCAGTATTACCACCCTCTTCCACAGGCACTGCCTAAAATTGCTTGAAGCTTTCCAGCTTCCGTTCAGGCTTAGAGATGGGTCAGATTTTAACCATTAAAGATTTTGTGCGCACGAGTGAGCTAAGGCTCTGCTTTAGGCTGAACTTGGGAGTTACCTCTCCTCAGAATAATCCTATTTTCCAGAAAGGTTGGAGGAAAATAGGCGATTTCACCCGTGCTACCCTATGCCGCATTCTGTGGCGGTAGAAAAACACTTCTGCCTATTCTTGGGGCAACAGGCAAAGGCCACAGGCCTCCTTTTAGCCTAGAGACGAGATTACTTTGTGGGAGGAACGTGCAAGGAAGCCCACGGGGATGACCTCAGTCTGTTTAGCTCCTGGGAACGGCTGCTCCGGGGCGTTTGGGGAGCAAATTGCAGCCAGTAAAGGGCTGCCTGTTTGAAAGAGAGCAGACGTGCTGGTCTGAATATGCTCAACTGTAACCCATAAACATGGGCGGGCCTGAAAGGCACCCGAAAATTCAAGCAGTTGCGTTGCTCGCTCGCCTCGAGCACACCAAACGGGGGCCTGAAGGGCTGCAAAGCCTAACGGAGGCTGGTTCCCACCGTGGGTCAAGCCCCAAGGGTTGGGATCACCTCCTCCTCCTCCGCTCCACAACTAACTACTCAGGCCTGCAGAGAGGGGACTGTTTTTCGGTAACCTCCAACAAGCTCGCGGTTGTTGGGTGGTTTGCATTTTCCTCTCACCTTTAACACGGAAGTGAAGAAGACGGAGCAGCCCATGAGCACAAAGATCAGCAAGCCAGTGACTCTCTGCTCTCGTATCCCCAGAAACTTGGGTTGTTCTCCTGGAGCTGAGCAGTCAGACTCTACTTTGAGGCTATTCACGTGGGTGATGGACAGGACGGTCGCAGCCACAAACCAGGGCAGCCCCATCACAGAGCACACCCCGAGCATCACGGCCACCACAAAAAGGTCCAGGTGGTACCCGCATCCTTTCTGCAGGCAGGAAAACAAGAAACAGAGCATCCCATAGCACAAGAGCAAGGAGAACGTTGCAAGTCAGACTCAAACCCTGCTCGAGCACAAGTCAACTTCTTCAGAATTTAAAACAAGAAATGGAAACGAGTAAGGGTGTATGCAGGCTTTGCACAAGCACCTGGCGTGAAAATCTGGCAGGAGTTCAGACACAAGGGATATGGGGAGCTTGTGCGATACATACTTCTCCAAAAAAAGAACCCCACAACCCAAAACCACCCAACCATTTTTTTCACTCACAAAGAAAATTCTACCACTTGCAAGGAAGGTGTGACTCTGAGTTATCCCTGGCAGCGCATCAAAACAATTCATTCCCCGCACCTGCTGCTGCTGCCATTTTAAAACAAAAACGCGCTTCTGTATTGCTCCAAGATTAATTTGCTCCTCCAAAAGGTTGCTCATCTGAACTGCCCTGTCACTTGCTCCCTGCATCATCGTTAATCCAGGAGAGCATCCTGCCACGCAGCCTGACCTTGTCCCAAACCAATGCCTTCAGAAAGCATCGGGAATAAGAGCTTCTCCCCAGACCTGCAGCCCAGAAGGGGCTGGGGCTGGCGTCATCTCTCACAGGCCCTTACCTTCAGCTTGTGCTCCTTCCTGTTCACAATAACGGCACTGATCTGCTGGTCCATGAATATCAAGATGGTGCAGAGCAGAGCTGGGACGAGCGCAGCCAACACCGTCCACCAAGGGTTGGGTCCTATGGGGTTGATGAACCACCCGCGGTCGTCTCTGGTAGGCTGCAACAAAGCCCACACATCAGCATCGTCTCCCAGCCCAGGCACTCCACTGGCTTTCATTCTCCCCTCCCTCCCTGTGTCAGAGCACCTCCCAGCCCTGGCTTCATGTCCCCCTCTCCCGTGGGCTTCAGCAGTGCCAGTCTCCTCTTTGCAAGCACCTCTAGATACTTCTCCTGTAGGCATCTAGTTTTGGGGCCATCTTCTCCTTTCCAGGAGGAAGCAAGGCACTTGGAGGTGGAAGAGGAGATGGTCACACCACCAGCATCTCCTCCAGACTCAGCCCTGCCCTGCCCCGGCATCACCTTGTGGCACCCCCACCTGCCAAAACACCCCATTACCTTGAACGCATGGGGGACCTGGAGCTTCGGCGATGGGATCCCAACCACAAAGTCAAGGAGCACCATGATGACGATGGTGAGGAAAACAGCAAAGTCGCTCACTGTGGACCGTACCTGGGGCAAGGAACCAGAGGTGAAAGGGGCATGGCAAACAGGGCCGTAACGTGAGATGCAAGAGTTGCAGACATCCACAACATTAAGGCTGGTTAACCAAATCCCACCACCCCTCTGAGCACGTGCAGCCTGATCCCTTGCTTAGATACTGTTGCTGTGTTTGTCCCTGTGAGATCTGGTGTCAGACAATAAAAAAAGCTTAATTAGGCGGACAAGGGTTGGTTTAAGTCAAAACCTAAAAATAATAATAATAATATTAAAAATAAGAAAACAGATGCCTGCCACTACAGCTACACTCACAGCTACAATGGCAACAAGGCACTGAGGCATCCTTTAGTCCTCAAAAGGAAGCTCCTCATTTGACTCTACTTTCCGCTCGAGCACATAATGCACAGAAGGTAAGGAAAAAAAACCCCAAAACTTTGGGAAACCTGACTTCCTACTACCTGAGGAGGAAAAAAAAAAAATTAAAAAAATCAAACCCCAAAAATGTTCAGTCTGGGGCAGGTCATGAGGCAGGTGGGAAATGCTACGATGATTTTGCACTCATGGAAATGAGTGCGGGACATCCAAGCTCTTGGAGAGCTTGGCCTGCAAAGGCCAACGTTTCCCAGCTTGACCAAGGCGGGGCAAATACTGCTTAGTGCTCCGGGAAAGCCATTTTGGGAAACGAGTGTGGAGATGGACGCTGGCCACCATCTTCTGCTTACTCTGGTTGGAAAGTAGTGGCTGGTTTTAAACTTCTTCAAGAAGCTTGACAGGGCAAAGGTGGCGAAGAAGAGGATGCAGCACCAGAGGAACACGTCAGGCGTGTAGGGGCCGTCGCGTCCACAGGCAGGTCCTTGAAACTCCCCACGCAAATACCGACATTCCTGGAGAAACAGAGCGTCAGGACACAAAGGCAGTGCACGTGCGGCAGGGAAACCTCGCATAGCTAGGGGGTTTTGAGGATCTTGGTCCAAGATCCACGACCCTGTAACTGCTCCTGCCAATTATATTTAATTTATTATATGAGCTCCTGCTCATTATATTTAATGAGCAGCAGCAGCAGCTGAACAAGTGACACATCGAACTACAGAGCGGAGAAATGAGATGTGAGGGGACACCATACCACACACCCTCGGCACGTCCTCTGCCTGCCATTTGAGCAATCGTGGCTAGAGAAGACACCAGAGGGAAGAGGAAACACTGGAAACTCTTGGGGATAGAGAGAGAGGGAAGAGGGAAGGAGGGCTAAAGACAACCATGGTAGGAAAGGAGGAGAAGAGACAAATCATCCCGTCCCAGGGGAGGGCTCGCAGAACCTGGCCAAGAGGGCATGAAGGCCACCATAAGAGCCTGCCGCCCTAGGCCCGGGCTCTGCTTCCAGCAACAACAGCCTGAGAGGCTGCTCAGACATGCAAATTTATGCATGTACCTACAGACAGCACTGAACGAGAAAGCAAGGCCTGGAGTTACTAGGAACCCATTAAGGAGACCAATTACTATCTTTCAAGCATGAACTTAAGTCCTACAACTTCTACAATAATCAAACCACCCACTACTTAACCTTCCTCCCAGTCAGAAATACTGTCCTGCAACAGGCCTGAGGGGGACGCTTGCTACCCACAACGTTGGGGACCAGGTAGACTGGGACAAGGTGGACTCTCCTCCCCAGGACCAAGCGGGTTAAAACCACACGCTAGATTTAAGCAAGGACTTTTCCGAGCAGCACTAGCACAGTTTGAAGCCCATCATTCCCTGAAGGGCTCTGACTTCTGCACCATGCAAATGCCCCTGGACCCCATGGCCGCGGCGCGAGGAAGCAGTGGCTCGGGGCACTTACGGTCACCGTGAGGTTTTCCCAGGCGATGCCAGACACGTTGATCTTGTTGCTCGCCCAGAAACGCAGCGTTTCGTTGCTGGGATGGGTCGGTGCCTCACACTTACAGCTGGCAGGAGAGAAGCCAAGACAGGGGTAAGGGAAAGGCGATGGAGGTGCAGCCCGGAGCTCCTGCCAAGGGGCAGCAGCTTTCTCAGGGGGAAAGAAACCCACTAGTAGCTGGTGAGGAAGTCCAGCTTGCTGTGCATGTGCACAGGGTAGGTGTCTCGCAGGTGACTCAGCTTCTCCAGAGCCTCGTAGATGAAGATGATGCAGATGAGGGAGGCAAAGGCTTCTTCCGTGAAGCGGGTGACGTAGCACACCAAACAGCTGGCGTCGGTGGCCACCAGCACTATGCACAAGAAGGCGGTCCACAGCCCAATGCACGCCCGCAGAGACAGATAGGAGAGCGTGTACTCCCTGGGAAAGCAAAATGAAACAAAGGCTGGAAAGGCCAGCAAGAGGCCCTGAGCCATGCCTGCCTTCGGGGAAAGCGGGGAGCAATTTTGGAGCGTGTCAAGGCTGCGGATGGGAAATGCAGTTTCCACGTACTACTACAGAGAGCCTCGGGGCTGTGGTGCAGGGGGTAGACCCACAGGAGGAGAGGCCAATTATTTAGTTACCACTGTTTAACAAGGATCTTGTGTTAACACCTTGGAGGCTGCTTGAGGTCAGGTCCCTCTTGGGCCAGGTGGTGTTCTCCCACATCACCCTGACGCCCTAACACTGAAACCAGCTGGGTTTGCACCCAGTCACCTGCTGCCAGCAACCTGGGGCTTAATAATAAACCTTATGGCAACAAGGGTGGTTTATCTCCCACCAAAGCCATCGCAACAAAAGGACTGTCACTAAAATCTAGCAACTACCCCTAAGAAAAAGAAAAGAAAAGCATCTTTTCTCCATCACTGCCCCCTTCTGAAGGCTCTCACAGCACCCAGCTGCGGCAGCCAGCCTTACTTGCAGAACTTGTAGAGGATCTTCTCAAACACGAGGACGGGTCCGGTGCTGCCGAGGATGGTGAGAGGTTGGCCGGCAAAGAGGCAATACACCACGCCGGCCATGGACGCGCCCAGCAGCGACTCCATGGCACTCTGTCCGGGGAAGAGAGGCAGCCGTGAGTAAATAAAGCGTTAGGGAGAAACAAAAACCAAAGCCAATTCACTGCAGCAAGGACTTTGGCCTGAGTTTGATCCTCCCCCATGCCCCCCAACAGAGAGAGGTGCTCACTATGTGGCCATTGGTCGCCTCCCCCAGCAGTCCCCCAAAGGTGATGACAGGGGACATGCAGGCACAGTAGAGGAAGAGGAAGGACGCCAGGCACTGCAGGCTCAGACCATCCCGGAAGTCGCTCCAGAACCACGGGGCTTTCCGCTTCACATCCAGGCTCAAACCTCCAAAGAGCCTGCAGGAAGGAAAAAGAAGAGAGTCTGTTCTCTTGGAGGAACACGCTGACTTTGCTTTGCTGCAGAAGGGCAATCACAAGCACAGAGTAACTTTCGTGGCTAAAAAGAAGCACCCTCCTTCATCCCAAATCAAGGAAACCTGCATGCAATGGTGATGGCTGGGGCTGAGCCCAGCCGCCCAGATCTCCCCCCTGCCCAGCCCAGGGGACCAAGCTGGCAATGTGGAGCCCCTTCACTGAACCAGCTAACCCCAAAGACCTGCTAGAAGGGAAGGTGCCTGCTCAGATTTGAGAGGCAAACAGAAAAAAAAACCCAAACTGTTAAAGCTCCCACCTTCCCGTCCGCTGCAGTTCAGGGCCACTGTGTTTCTCCAGCGTGCTGTGAGAAGCACTGTCATCAAGAGCTCCTGGCATCTTCCTTTTTTCCTGTTAAAATGGAAGTAAGATAAAGCTATGGACTTGTAACCGCTGGCTTGTCTTGCGTCTGGTCTGGCTCTGTGACTGTGTCAGAGTGGGACCTTGTGAATTTGGGCCCCTGAACAGCATCCCCAGCCGTCCTGCCCGTCCCCCTCGCGCCTCCCACCTGCGAAGGGACGTTTTTCGGGGGCTCGATTCGGATCGATGGATCCCACTCTCCTGGCGGCAAGACCGTGACCTGATCCAGAAACTCGTCGATGCCAGCCACGAGGTCAGCCCCGTTCTTGGCTTTATAGGCAACGTCACGGAAAACCTGCCAATAGAAGACAACCTGGTGAGAGGACAACCCAGCTCGGATGTCCTAACCAGTGCAATAAGCTCTTGGCTAAACGCAAGGCTTTCTCCCCAAAATTTCCTGCTGGAAAGGGCAGGAAATATGCCCCCAAAAGGAAAAATCTGTGCATCGGGGCATTTGTAATCATCTCCCCCACGAGGCCCCCGTCCCCCATGGCACACCATACCCTTCTGCTTAAAGAGCAAGAGAAGTTTTACTGGCCCTGGCAATGCCACCACTGGGGACAGCGTGCTGGGGAACCCGGCGAGAAGGATGAGGTGCAGGATGCACCCCGGGTGGGATTTCAGCCTCCAGGATGTGGGGTGATGCAAATCTGCGTGTTTGCTTTGGGGTGAGAAAGAGGGCTGGGCTATTTGGAGAGCTGCGGGCAGCTGGGACAGCAAATCCTCTTCCTCACTACTTCAGAGACAGGGAGAGCTGAAGAAAGGCAAAAATGACCCGGAGCTATCTCATCTTGTCGCACCTCATCCGTCATGATAGTGGCCATGGACCTGCCGATCTCATGGTACTGATGGGCTTTTCCTTCTGGTCCAAGCAAAACAAACAGGAACCTGGGCAAGAAAAACAAAATGAGAGAGAGAAGAAGGTGTCCTTGCTCCAAGAGCACCCAAGGAAAGCCCTGGCAGCTCCCAGCCCAGAGCGTGGCTCAAGACGGGACACGTAGGCTCAGCGACGCCGCGATGAATTTGAAATTCTTCAAAACCGACGGCAAATTTAATTTGGGGGCCAACTTTCATTACAATTGGCCAATGGGTTTAAAAGCTACAGCAGGGAATGGAGAAACGAAGGCGAGGAGATGTGGGTGGGGGAAACGTGCTTGCTCCCCCTCCCACTAGCCTTGTTCCCTTGGGACACCAAACTGATGCCTGCAGCTTGATGTTTGGTTGGGTGTCTTTTTTACGGAAAAAATTTGCGCTTCTCATTCGCACCTTGTTGGGATGGGAACTTCCGTCATGCCTGAGAGGAGGACAGCCGGGCTCAGGCGGACAAATGCCACGATGGGCTGGTGAAGGAAATCCAGCTCTCCTACGAGCACGTTGGATGCTTCAGCCCCGGTGGGAATTTTCTTCATGAAGTGCAGCTCCGCCTGGGCACGACAAGCGATTTTCAGGCAATTACCCCAAAAGCAAAGCCCACAGCACTCTGCAGCACACTCTGCAGCCAAGTTTGCAAGAGCAAATCTGGCCCTAAAGGCGTAAGAAAGCTACGAGTGTCTCACCTTGCTTAAATCCATTGCTCCGCTCTCAGGGTTCACCCCATCTTTAGCTTCCGCAGCGGTGGGAGAAGGACAAGGGGTGATTGTTTGGGCTGGTAGGAAAAAGAAAGACACTCAGAAAGATGGACAAGGAGCAACTGGGACGCTTCTCCTTTGCCCGGACAAGTCTAATGGGGCCACAGCCCTGCAGAAACCCTCACCTGGCTTGTAGAGGAGGTGCAGGTCTGACTGCCTCTTGCTCACATCAGCAAACGAGCAGACAGCGGGGAGAAGGGTGGTTGTCTTCTCGTTCTGATGGTGGTGCTTCCTCAAAAGGACTTCTCGAACTCGCGCCCGCGTGTGCTCGTCAAACTCCGTGGACTGTTCTTGCTGGGCCAGGATCATATCTGAGGATGGCAAAGGGAAACAAAGCCATCAGAGCAGAAACCCCAACAAGTCCCGACCCCCAAAGCCCCCAGGGAAGGCTGTGCCACACAGGCTGTACCCTAATGCCGGCTCAGCCTTGCATAGCAAGGCTTTTTAATAATGTTCAGCCTTTGCAGCGAAAACGAGAATTTTCTTTTGCTAAGAAACATCACCCAAGTGCTTATTCATCATTCCGCTAAGATAAATATTTCCCATTCTAAAGAACGCAATTTTCTTGCCCGACCTGGCCTTTCTGACTCTACACGTTTACCCAAATTATAAGCAATCTATAGCACAGACGTTCCCAGAGTTTCCCGTGCTGATCGAGTGCAATTTGCCGAGCCCAGGGAGAAACGTGCTAAGAACGGCTCCGACTTCTCCAGCCCTTGAAAGGGCTGAATGGAGACCTGCCGCCAGTCAAAGATAACTTCTCCAAAGCGGCTTTTGCAATTAACTTCAAGTATCTTCCCCACAGAAATACACTGCTTGGTCATCGCCAGATAAACTCTGCCTTAAAACTCTTAAAAGCTGGATGTTAAGGCAAAAGTAAAAAAAAGAATGCGAGGAAACAGCTTGTAAGAAATAGTTCCTTTAAGGAGGTTCAGCTCTTACGCAGACTCCGTATTTCTAAGAGCAGCCTGCTAAGCCCTGACACACGCTCCTTTTTGGCTGCAGAATATTCTCTAGTGGCTTCTCCAACCCCACAGACTGCTTTCAAAAGGACCCCGTATTGGAATAAAAAAAGGGTGCGATGTTGCACGCCCAGTCTACATCCAAAAACAGCTCATGAGAAAAACACAGTGGCACTTCTGGAAAAGGACGTGCCATTGGGGCAGGGTTTGATTTGGGAGTGAAGAGCACCGTGGCGAGCTGAGCTCGGCTGTTCCCGGAGGGATGCAGCGCCCACGGTACCTGCAATCTCTTCGATGCTGTTGGCACAAATGTCCAGCAGCACCGACCCCTTGCTGATGCAGCTCCTCAGCTCGGAGAGGCTGTGCAAGGACAGCGTGCCAACGTAGGGCTTGCTCCAGCGCTCGCCGCCGTCTTCCACGTCCTCCTCAAACTTCAGCCACCTGCGGACATCGGGTGCGATCAGCCCCATTGCAAGAAAACAGCCCCCGCTCTGCAACCCCTTTGACAGAGCCACGGGGTGGCAAGAGGAGAAGGCTCCTCGTGCCGCCACCTGCAGCTGCAAAAGCTTCGCGTCCTGGAGAGGAGAAAGCAGAGCCCACGGGCGCTGCCGGTGCGGGGACTCCTCTCCCACCGCAGCCAAGCAGCGGGGATTTACCTTGCCGTTTCCTTCCACTCGGCATCTCGGCCCTCTTTTACGCAGATCTCATCCAACTCGGAGAACAAGTGGTGAGGGACGTGCTGCTCGTCCTCCTTGGTCCTGAGAATGAACTGCACCCGCTGGGACGGGGAGCCTGGGGGCAGAAGGCAAAGACCCATCCCGTTACCGCGCCTGAACACAGCTCGTCACGCTCACGTGCAAAGTGGCCATCAGCACCAGTGCAGCCATAAACACTGGGCTGGCCCCTCTCCCCTGCGTCTGTCTGGGCTTGCACAGAGCCGTGGAGAAGGAGAAGCATCTAGTCCACCTCTGCATAAGGATGGGCTGCTTTCCTTCCCCACATTGCCATTTTTAAAGCCAGGATCCCTCTAAGGAAGACGAGCCTAAACCCATTAGGCATTTAACTGCATTAAAAAAAAAAAAAAAAAAAAAAAAGTAAAACTTAGGAAAAAGAGGGCGTTGCGCAATAAGGCCACTACTTTCCCTCGGAAGAACAGCAACTCACTCAAACTAGCCACGGGGACCTGCTTGCAGAAGGCCCCAGCGCCCACGCTGCCCCCAGGAGTTTAGCGAATGCCGCGGTGGGACTTACAGTGGTAGCCCTGCTCTGTCGGGGCAGAGTCCTTCTCCCGTTCCCCTTCCCGATGCTTCTGGCTGTGGCGTCGGTGATGCCGGTGGCTCTGCCTAACCAGTGGCATCCGCGCGCCCACGTACAGGGTCCGGTGGCCTGCGAAAAAGCAGCGTTTTTTGCAGCACTCTCGGCATTGCGGCAATGGTTGAGGTGGCCGGTGCCTTGCTAAGCCACGGTTAAATCCCAGGAGCAACGCCAGCTTCCCTTAATGTTATTTTCACTGGACCTCCTTTTTTCCAAGCCTATTTTACTCGAGCTTTGCAACAGCACAGCAACAACAAGTGTTGGCTCCGGGTCATCTAAAAGTGCCCCCAGAGTATCGGACCTCTTCTCAAATTCCAGCTTCGGCTGGACAACACTCAGACTTGCTCATTAAGCAGCAACACAAGCTAATTCTTTTCAAAATCGCTGTATGGCACGAGGCGACAAGAGACGATCAAATCACTCCCATCGTAATGAACTCCAGAACAAAAAAAGAAAATCACAGCCCCGCGTCTGCAGCCCTGAAATGATTCTCCTGACATGATTCTCCTGACCTCTCCAAGCCAGGAGCAGCCTCTGCGAGAAAAAAAGCCGTGAATTATCGAGCCCCATGGCTACAACTCACACCGTGGCCTCCCGGGGGGCTTCTTCCCTCCGTTTAAAAAGCCGTAATAGTAAAAAACGTGACAATAACTGTGCTGCTTTATTGAGAAGCGCGGCACGTTTTGCTGCACATGATGCGACACCCAACAAGGCACACAGGAGAGACTTTGTGCAATGGGAAAACGCACTGGGCTGGTGGCTCCTCTACCAGGATCTCAGCAGAGACTCACCTTCCAACTCCTCCTTCTCATAGCAAACACTGACAGCGTTGCTCCTTCTTCCCCGGTCAATCACTGCCTCCTCGTCATGTCTCTGTTTAGCAACGACAAGAAGGGAAAAGTTGGGGCTGGGGGTGGAGAGCTCCCTTACGTCCTCCCAGCCATCATCCACCCCTGCGTCCACGCGAGTCCACGAGCCATCACGCCTCTGCGTGCCTCCTCCTCCTTCAGGCACAGCCCTAAAACCACGGACTTGTAGGAGGTTTTTCTTCCCATACGCAAATAAAACAGCCCATAACATCACCTGTACTGTATACCACGAGAGTCTGGACGTATTTAATACAGCAGGAGAGGGATGAGTGTTTCAGACCAAACAAACCCACCTCCTGCTTTGATCTTGAGGTTCCTGTCTAAAAAAGTGATTTCCAAACTGGAAAAAAAAAACCCAACCCACAAAACTGCACTTTTGAGCCCCGGCCGTGCTACCTGTAACTCTTCCAGAAGTGTCATTTTGTAACCCCCGTTGGGGTTCATCCTCACGTCAGTCACTGGGTTTTGGGGACAACTGAACCTCCAGGTCAGTCAGGGGGCCCGATTCCCCAGGGACTGATGGAGTAGCCCTCACGGGAGGAGCTAAGCGGCACCCAGTGTGCACCAACTCCAGAGACACAATAGGGACCATTATGAAATCACAAGCTATGATGCGGATCCAGGCAGCTACTTAAAGCCACGCACCCCTAGACCCTTCCCGCTTGGAAAACTTAGTGCCTGGGGAGAAGCCAGCTCTGCTTTGAGCAAAAACTCTCCAGAACAGAGAAACTTCCTGCATGAGAGGTATCAGGCTCAAAAGTGTGCAGAAGGAAAACCCTTCACAGGCTCGTTCGCCCTCCTGAGAAGCAAAGCCCATTAGCAGCAGCATGTTTTCTCTCTTTTTCTTTCTAACAGTAGAGCTGAAGCTCTAGCATCCTGAGCATAACAGGAGGTACAAATACGGTAGGGAAAAAGAATATCTTACTGGATCAATGGGTAGATTCAGAAAAAAACCCTGCTACACAGTAGTTTATCCTGACTGCTAGCTAGAACCGAGAAGACTGCTTTCTCCACCTGGTTCCGGTGGAACATACTACCCGTCTAGGACGGCTGCATCTGAGGAACAAGAATTAGTTATCTGCAATACAAGGAATAACAATGAGTCATTTTGTGTCGTGATATTCATCAGACTGCACAGAGAAACAAGAGACAAATGCATTTGAATAACCATGTCTTGTGTTACGTTTTAACCACTTAACATTCCATGAGAAATACCCCAAGAGCTCAGGAAGAAAGAGCAGAAAGACAGGAGACAGGTGAAAGCCTAGAGCACCAGCTAGACGGAATGAAAGACCCTCTTCCTTCTCTGAAGCTTCAGCAAGGCTTCCTTCACCTGCTTGTTCCTCCGACTGTAAATGACGGGGTTCAAACTGGGGCTGACGAGACTGCAGAAAAGGGAAAGAACTTTCTCCCTCCCAGAGGAGTTACCGCTCCCGGGCCCCGCGTACATGAAGATGGCGTTTCCATAAAAGACACCCACCACGGTCGGGTGGGAGCCACACGTGGACAAGGTTTCGTGCCATCCTGGCACAGAGCGGATGCGCAGATCGGTGGCCGGGGTGTCCAGGGAGGAAATCAGGATTAAGGCTAAAGGCAAGAGGAAGAAGCACACACAAATAGCAAAGATCAGGACTTTATTGGCAGGAGCGGCAGTGCAGGCCAGCTTTAAGACAGCAAGAACTTCACAGGAGAAGTGGACAACCTCGCAGGGGCCGCAGAAAGGCAGGTGTAAAGCCAGAGAGGCTTGCAGTGTACCAAATACGGACGCCAAAGCCCACAAAACCGTGGCAAGGCTGAGGCGCAGCCTCCAGATCATGATGAGGGCATAGCGCGGGGGACGGCAGATTGCCACGTAGCGAACATGAGACATCACGGCCAGCAGCACGCACGCTGTAAGTGCAAAGATTAAATAAAGATGGATCTGTGCCCCACACCCAGCAACGGAGAGGGTTCTGCCTTGTCCAAGGAGGCTCCTTAGCATACGGGGGACATTGCTGGAGGCGTAGCAGATGTCCCCGATGGAGAAGTGGCAGAGGAAGAAGTACATGGGGCTGTGGAGGCAGTAGTCCAGGCAGATAAGCAGAAAGACAAGTGCGTTTCCCATCAGAGTGGCAGAGCAGAGGGCAGAGAAAAGGCCAGAGGCAGCGCTGCAGGGCTGGGGTGCTGCAGAACCCCAGGAGGACGAATTCTGTGACAGTCGTTTCATTCTGCACGCTGTGCTGGAGGTGAGGCAGCACAAACTGCGACCACGGAGTTCTGGAAGCGAAGGAGCAAGGAAAAGGAAAGAAAAAGGAGAGTTTTCCTAAGAATGTTGTGTCCTTCTTTACTCTTTACGCTGCAGCTCCCTTCTCCCTGTTTTTCCCTCTGACTCCAGTGAAAGGTGCGTACCACCCTCCCCATGCTGAGCGACGCACATCTGAATTGCAAGCTCCAATCTCTCTGCAAACTTTGAGCAGTTTGACCAATCTCGCACAACTTTGCTGCCTAGCTTGCCCTTGAAGTCCTTCTTTTCCTGGGTTGGGTTTGGGTTTTTTTTGCAGGGGGTGGGGAGGGGCAGGGTGTGGTGTCGCTGTTGGAGAAGATAAGATGATGAAGATTGCAGGTGTCGATTAAGGTGAAGTCAGAACAACTTCAAAGCAGCTATTTTAAATTAAGTCCATATTAAAAGGAATGCACAGTTCACAGAATAATTCCAGTTTTACCATTAAACCAACCAGCGTTTCCAAGCCACTGCTGTGTCCTCTTTACCTTCGTGAAATGCATTCCTATTGAATCCTGCAGTTGCTTGATCCAACTCCCCTTCCCAGCAGGGAGGCTACTGCAGGCCCGGGAAGGTCAGGCAGAACATCACCTTGGTTCCTGCTGTGCAGCTGCTCGCCGTTACCAGTTTCGCAGGGTGCTGGTCAAGGTCCCTGGGCATCCCCTGGCACTTGTCTCCACGCGGCTCTCTGGTCTCCAAGATCTTCCGCCACTTCCAGGATATTTCCTCCAGCCAGGATCTTCACCTTTTCCTTCCTGGGTCCCTTTCTTCTCTTCAAGATCCCTTCTTCTTGCTGGGAACCCTTCTTTTTGCCACCACCTCTTCTTTCTGGAACCCCATGCCCCCACTTTTCCCAATCTAAGTTGTCTATGTGAGCAGTACGAGGCCTGATCAGCCTCCGAATTAAGGCTTCTGGCTCCTAGCTCTGTATTAACTGTAGGATTCGGGACATGCCACTTTTGCTTATTCCAGGTGTTACCCAAATTTACAACCAGCCCACGCTGGCTGCGTGTAGCAAGAAGCAGGCTTCTGCTTGACAGCTCAGAATTCAGTTTCAGACATTCACACGCACAGACCTTGCCACACACGTGCACCCCGTCACGTCTTGCCTGGTAACCTTCACAGTTTGAGCCAGTTTTTTGTCTACGGCCGGGCTTCAGAGGCAGGGCATGGCCACAGAAGCGCATCCCCCCCGTCAGTCTGTGAGCTGAGCAAGCGAGAGTCAATACTTGTCTGGTGAGCCTCATACCCAGGCAATGTGGGCGATCCCTCTCCTGCGACAGCCCTGGCAAAAGCCACAGCAGGGTGCTCCCTTGCCTCTGCCTAGGTCACTGGGGTTCCCCTGCCTGCCATTGCTCCTTTGTCCTCCTCTGTGTTTGTGGAGATGAACCTTTAACCACACAACTTAACACCTACAACGCCGGGAAAAAGAGAGGCTGCAGAGGGTCCAGCAGGGAAGGTCGCCGATGTAAAATGCTCTTTGTGAGAGGCAGCACACCCAGCTCACCTCCTTGCTCCTGAGCTGCTCTATCGGAAGCACTGCGTGCAGGACGCTCTGCTCAACAGGCTGTGTCTGTCTCTGACTGCCTTGTCCTTGCTACAGCACCGTGTGCTGGGGGAACGCCACGGAGAGCAAGGAGGACGCTCTTTCCCCAGGAGCAACGGAGGGTGCTCAGCTGAGTGCTGCTGCAGGGGCCAAAGTGGGGCAGGCAGGCAGGCAGGGGAAGGCAGGAACGAGGGAGCTGGGAGTAACCGGCCAGTCTGGGAGATGCCCGAGAGGCTTGAGAACCCTGTAAGCACAGGACAAGCTTAGAGGAGGAGGTTCAACGTGAGGCCCTGTGCTTAACCATCCCCTCCAGATCTGGACCTTCTCTGCTTCCCGAGTTACCGTGCAGTTTAACAGCCTGGTGCAGAGATCCTGACTGGGAGATCACTGTACCTCCAGGAGTTAGGGATCCACCTAACAGTTAACCTGAGCGGGTGCAGGTCTGTGCCGTGCTGTACCTACAGCGTGGCCTTCAGGCTGTGTCCCTACACATGTCCCTTGGCCGCAGGATAAACGGAGCTGGTTGACTGTAACAGAGGAGCCTCCAGGCAGCTCCTGCTTGGTACCAGCGATTACGCCACCTGCGCGGCCCTGCCGTTATCTAAAGTACAGCAAGAAGTCCGCGCGTGAACATCCTTTACGCATAGAGTTGTTTTCTTCTAAGAAAAGTTGTATAACACCGTGAATGACCAAAAGGAGGAACTTCTCCACAGGCAGGATCTGTACAGTGTGCCAAGGGAAAATCCATCTGGGGTCTGCCCAATGCTGCATGAACGCAGGGTCCCCAGCGTCTGAAGGGACCTAAGATTTACTTGCTACCTAGATGCCTCTTCTTGCTGCCTGTACGCCTTCTTCCTGGCTACCTCGCCTCCCAAGATCTTGCCCACCCCCCGCCTACTGGGGAGGGGGGGAATGTTAGAGAGACAGCCTCGATGCTGTGCCAGCACTGCTCAGCCATGGCCAAAACACTGCTGTGTTATCAACAGCTTTCTAGCTACCAGTACAGAGCACAGCACTACGAGGGCTGCTGTGGGGTAAAGGAACTCCAACTCAGCCAGACCCAATACAGAAGGAAAGTGGAGGAACAACAGAGGGGGCAGCCCAGGGACACAGAGCCCCAGGTCTCATCTGGCCACTCCTGTGACCATACGGTGTATTCAAAATCAAATACCTGAAGTGCTCCCTTAGATGCAGTTTACAGCCCGGGGACAAGAAGGTGGCAGTTCTGCATTTTGCAGCTTCCAGGCTGATGGCAGAGCCAAAGCAAAAAAAAAAAAGAAACCAAACCAAACCAAGAGAGGTAAAACTGGAGCGCAGGGAGCAAATGCTTTTCTTTCACCTTAGGCCAACTGCTCAGACGCTCTCTATGCTGCCCTGCCACAGAGGGCATCCCTCTCGTACCAGTAAGAGACATAAGAGTGAATTAAAGCCAGGACCCCAAACCAGAACAAAAACCCGGTCGTGATGAAGAAGAAAGTGGAGAATGCATCAAATATAACAGAAAATTATTTTGGACGTTCCCAGTTTACATTTGGAAAAAAGAGAAAAAAAAAAAGAAGAGGAATTAGGTATTAAAAGAGCAGCACTGAATGATAAAGCAGTAGCAGTCCCTCTACCACTACAAACCCACACCCCCACACGCACGTACGCACGCAGACTTAACACCACCAAACTCCCATTGACTGTGACGTTCACCTCAGCTTGCTGGTCTAGAGATACTGAATGCCTGAAGCACACCAAGGATAACTGAAAACGTCTGCATGGCTTTAATGGGAATCCTCCAACTGAAACAAAGCGCTTTCTCCCTCCGTCTCCGTTGGCACATCCCCAAGTCACGCTCTCACTCCTCTCCTTCAAAGTCAAGATTCCTAAACGTGAAAAGCGGGAGTGGGGAAAGGCGAAGGGAAGAGAAAAAGAGGGAGAGCATCATCAGTGGAAGACCTGCCAGCTGCTGCTGATTCAGCCCTGTTCGGGGGACCACCCCAGCAGAGAGGAGCTGGTTTGCATGCCACGGTCCTCACTGCCTGTTCCCAGGGACAGGCCGTTTGCTCAGCCTTGCCGGCCAAAGCGTGGGAAAAGCATAGGCGTGCGCCGTCGCTTGCAGAGGAGCACGGTCATGTTCACGTGCAATCCTTTACCTTTTTCCTCCCTGGATTCAAAGGGTTTCTGTCTTCAAAGTGAGAGCCTTCCATACGGTCGTTTGTGACATTTCATCCAGGGTAATAATCTCAGAAAGATCAGTCCTGCAATAAATATTTTACATAGCAATCCGTGATTATGGGAACTGATGCCACCAAGGGCATTAGCATCAGCAAGAGGAACAGCGGAGCCCCGAGAATCAAAGCTCCGCATAAGCGTGGGAGGTTTTGCTGGATGAGGAGTTTTGGGAGGCAAGCCGGGGAGCCGCAGAGCAACAGCTCTGTGCAAAGGCTCTTGCTGGGGTTTAGCCCCGGTCCGGGTTCCCAAGCCACTGCTGGTACAGATCACGCCTGCAACTCCTCATGTGTAAGCATGAGGATCTCCAGCTACCGTAAAGGCACTGATAATGCAAGCTTTGGGGGTCAAACGCGAGCGCTGCAGCCACTCTGCTTGGGGTCAGAGCCCTGCGATCACCTCCTGCAGCCCTGCCCCCGAATTTGATTTTCCCACCAAGCTGCCTGCTGGTTTCTGTGGGATGCCCCACAAAGAGGCAAGTGGAGAAAACTCTGCCAAACACCTTCAAGCTAATCTTGCCGGGGGTCCTGGCGCTTGGTGGGGCTTTACCTGTCACTGCCTTGCTTTGGGATATCCACGTCACTGGTCTTCCCCACGTTCAGCTGAACTGAACTTGCAGCAGCAGCAGCTTCCATCGCCCTCCTGGACTCCTGATGTTAAAAAGGGACAAATCACGTTCTCTGTCTTTGGTCAAAGTGGAGATAAGCTGAATGCCCAGCACAAACTTAGCAGTCTGCCCTCCCCTTCTGCCCCTTGGCAGCTATAGGTATTAGTGCAGCAGGGGAGAAACCGTTCACTCCAAAGATTTCAGGGCAGGGGGATTGTGTGTTCAAAACACGATTATGAGCAAATCTTGCCAGCAGCAGCAGCAGCAGCATCACCATCTAATAATAATCATCATAATGATAATGACCTTTGTGAAAAACAACTCGTTTTAAAAATTACACCTGTATTCAACTGTTCAGCTCACTGCTACTTGAGGAAACAAAGGTTACAACGTGGGATCCAGGCTATTGGGATCTATTTCGACTGAGTGCTGATCTTCCCCCAACGTTTCCAGACAAGCTGTAAGAGAAACAGGCAATCTCACAGCCCGACGGAGATGTCCAGCCCCGAGGACCCAGCAAGCCTTACCTCTTCTTCTTCTTCTCCGGCTTCATTTCTGGCATCGTCCAACTTCTTCTTCCTTTCTGGCATAAGGTCATCCAGAAAGCCGAGCTCTCGCTTTGAGAAGCAGAAATCCATCGCTTTCCGGACAAAGACGAGAGCCAAAACCTTCACGAATAAGAGGGAAGATGCGGTGAGCTCAGAGACGATGCCACCTCTCGCTCCAACGCTGCAAACACCCCGCTGCCAAGCGGCAGCAGCTCTTACCATCATGGGAAAGATGATGGCGGCACGGGACACCTTGATGGTCCAGAGCAGGACGAGGCAGGTCAGCTGGATCACCGTGAACAAATGCACCTTTCGCAAGGGCACGTGCCGCAGGTAGATGAAATCCGGCTGGTGTTTCGCCGGCATCCAAAACAGCTTCAAGCGATCAAAGAACTGCAAAATAAAAGGGAAAGGTTGCCACCTTGGGACTGCGGCAAGTTTCTGGCCCTCTCGAGACGTGGAGGCAGTTTGCAGCATCTCGCTTGCCGTCAGAAATCCTGGATCCCACCGCGTTCCTCCTGGGAGCAGCACCCATTTTCCCTTCACTCCATCTATCAACCGGCTTGCCCCTGAGAGATGCCCACCAAACGGCAACTATTCCATGCCATTCCATTATTAGCATTTCTTGGCCCACTGAATCCCCCAGCGAGGATTTCCACCAGTGGTAGAAACTGCCTTCCCTTTGCACTGAATTCCCCCGCTTTCACGTAACCAAACACTGACCGGCCCTAAACCCTGAAACAGAGAGCGCTGAACTTGCCTGGTCCTCCCAGCCCTATATACCTCCTGTGCCTCCACCAATCTTTTTCTTACACAAAAGAGTTTCATTGCTTGCTCTGCGAGAAGTTCTTCCCATGCCACTGCTTTTTTCCCTGCTGCTACGGAGACAAAATACCAGGGAGCCGACATGCTGCACGCTGTAAAAGAGTCCATACCTGAATTCCTCTGAGCGACGACACACCCATGTAGAGAAAGACACCATAAAGCACAGGCATTGGTATAAACTGGGGGGAAAAAGAAAAAAAAAGAAAAGAATGCAATCGTTTCTTTTTCTATATTGCATTTTCAGTATTACCACCCTCTTCCACAGGCACTGCCTAAAATTGCTTGAAGCTTTCCAGCTTCCGTTCAGGCTTAGAGATGGGTCAGATTTTAACCATTAAAGATTTTGTGCACACGAGTGAGCTAAGGCTCTGCTTTAGGCTGAACTTGGGAGTTACCTCTCCTCAGAATAATCCTATTTTCCAGAAAGGTTGGAGGAAAATAGGTGATTTCACCCGTGCTACCCTATGCCGCATTCTGTGGCGGTAGAAAAACACTTCTGCCTATTCTTGGGGCAACAGGCAAAGGCCACAGGCCTCCTTTTAGCCTAGAGACGAGATTACTTTGTGGGAGGAACGTGCAAGGAAGCCCACGGGGATGACCTCAGTGTGTTTAGCTCCTGGGAACGGCTGCTCCGGGGCGTTTGGGGAGCAAATTGCAGCCAGTAAAGGGCTGCCTGTTTGAATGAGAGCAGATGTGCTGGTCTGAATATGCTCAACTGTAACCCATAAACATGGGCGGGCCTGAAAGGCACCCGAAAATTCAAGCAGTTGCGTTGCTCGCTCGCCTCGAGCACACCAAACGGGGGCCTGAAGGGCTGCAAAGCCTAACGGAGGCTGGTTCCCACCGTGGGTCAAGCCCCAAGGGTTGGGATCACCTCCTCCTCCTCCGCTCCACAACTAACTACTCAGGCCTGCAGAGAGGGGACTGTTTTTCGGTAACCTCCAACAAGCTCGCGGTTGTTGGGTGGTTTGCATTTTCCTCTCACCTTTAACACGGAAGTGAAGAAGACGGAGCAGCCCATGAGCACAAAGATCAGCAAGCCAGTGACTCTCTGCTCTCGTATCCCCAGAAACTTGGGTTGTTCTCCTGGAGCTGAGCAGTCAGACTCTACTTTGAGGCTATTCACGTGGGTGATGGACAGGACGGTCGCAGCCACAAACCAGGGCAGCCCCATCACAGAGCACACCCCGAGCATCACGGCCACCACAAAAAGGTCCAGGTGGTACCCGCATCCTTTCTGCAGGCAGGAAAACAAGAAACAGAGCATCCCATAGCACAAGAGCAAGGAGAACATTGCAAGTCAGACTCAAACCCTGCTCGAGCACAAGTCAACTTCTTCAGAATTTAAAACAAGAAATGGAAACGAGTAAGGGTGTATGCAGGCTTTGCACAAGCACCTGGCGTGAAAATCTGGCAGGAGTTCAGACACAAGGGATATGGGGAGCTTGTGCGATACATACTTCTCCAAAAAAAACCCACCCACAACCCAAAACCACCCAACCATTTTTTTCACTCACAAAGAAAATTCTACCACTTGCAAGGAAGGTGTGACTCTGAGTTATCCCTGGCAGCGCATCAAAACAATTCATTCCCCGCACCTCCTGCTGCTGCCATTTTAAAACAAAAACACGCTTCTATATTGCTCCAAGATTAATTTGCTCCTCCAAAAGGTTGCTCATCTGAACTGCCCTGTCACTTGCTCCCTGCATCATCGTTAATCCAGGAGAGCATCCTGCCACGCAGCCTGACCTTGTCCCAAACCAATGCCTTCAGAAAGCATCGGGAATAAGAGCTTCTCCCCAGACCTGCGGCCCAGAAGGGGCTGGGGCTGGGGTCATCTCTCACAGGCCCTTACCTTCAGCTTGTGCTCCTTCCTGTTCACAATAACGGCACTGATCTGCTGGTCCATGAATATCAAGATGGTGCAGAGCAGAGCTGGGACGAGCGCAGCCAACACCGTCCACCAAGGGTTGGGTCCTATGGGGTTGATGAACCACCCGCAGTCGTCTCTGGTAGGCTGCAACAAAGCCCACACATCAGCATCGTCTCCCAGCCCAGGCACTCCACTGGCTTTCATTTTCCCCTCCCTCCCTGTGTCAGAGCACCTCCCAGCCCTGGCTTCATGTCCCCCTCTCCCGTGGGCTTCAGCAGTGCCAGTCTCCTCTTTGCAAGCACCTCTAGATGCTTCTCCTGTAGGCATCTAGTTTTGGGGCCATCTTCTCCTTTCCAGGAGGAAGCAAGGCACTTGGAGGTGGAAGAGGAGATGGTCACACCACCAGCATCTCCTCCAGACTCAGCCCTGCCCTGCCCCGGCATCACCTTGTGGCACCCCCACCTGCCAAAACACCCCATTACCTTGAACGCATGGGGGACCTGGAGCTTCGGCGATGGGATCCCAACCACAAAGTCAAGGAGCACCATGATGACGATGGTGAGGAAAACAGCAAAGTCGCTCACTGTGGACCGTACCTGGGGCAAGGAACCAGAGGTGAAAGGGGCATGGCAAACAGGGCCGTAACGTGAGATGCAAGAGTTGCAGACATCCACAACATTAAGGCTGGTTAACCAAATCCCACCACCCCTCTGAGCACGTGCAGCCTGATCCCTTGCTTAGATACTGTTGCTGTGTTTGTCCCTGTGAGATCTGGTGTCAGACAATAAAAAAAGCTTAATTAGGCGGACAAGGGTTGGTTTAAGTCAAAACCTAAAAATAATAATAATAATATTAAAAATAAGAAAACAGATGCCTGCCACTACAGCTACACTCACAGCTACAATGGCAACAAGGCACTGAGGCATCCTTTAGTCCTCAAAAGGAAGCTCCTCATTTGACTCTACTTTCCGCTCGAGCACATAATGCACAGAAGGTAAGGAAAAAAAACCCCAAAACTTTGGGAAACCTGACTTCCTACTACCTGAGGAGGGAAAAAAAAAAATTAAAAAAATCAAACCCCAAAAATGTTCAGTCTGGGGCAGGTCATGAGGCAGGTGGGAAATGCTACGATGATTTTGCACTCATGGAAATGAGTGCGGGACATCCAAGCTGTTGGAGAGCTTGGCCTGCAAAGGCCAACGTTTCCCAGCTTGACCAAGGCGGGGCAAATACTGCTTAGTGCTCCAGGAAAGCCATTCTGGGAAACGAGTGTGGAGATGGACGCTGGCCACCATCTTCTGCTTACTCTGGTTGGAAAGTAGTGGCTGGTTTTAAACTTCTTCAAGAAGCTTGACAGGGCAAAGGTGGCGAAGAAGAGGATGCAGCACCAGAGGAACACGTCAGGCGTGTAGGGGCCGTCGCGTCCACAGGCAGGTCCTTGAAACTCCCCACGCAAATACCGACATTCCTGGAGAAACAGAGCGTCAGGACACAAAGGCAGTGCACGTGCGGCAGGGAAACCTCGCATAGCTAGGGGGTTTTGAGGATCTTGGTCCAAGATCCACGACCCTGTAACTGCTCCTGCCAATTATATTTAATTTATTATATGAGCTCCTGCTCATTATATTTAATGAGCAGCAGCAGCAGCTGAACAAGTGACACATCGAACTACAGAGCGGAGAAATGAGATGTGAGGGGACACCATACCACACACCCTCGGCACGTCCTCTGCCTGCCATTTGAGCAATCGTGGCTAGAGAAGACACCAGAGGGAAGAGGAAACACTGGAAACTCTTGGGGATAGAGAGAGAGGGAAGAGGGAAGGAGGGCTAAAGACAACCATGGTAGGAAAGGAGGAGAAGAGACAAATCGTCCCGTCCCAGGGGAGGGCTCGCAGAACCTGGCCAAGAGGGCATGAAGGCCACCATAAGAGCCTGCCGCCCTAGGCCCGGGCTCTGCTTCCAGCAACAACAGCCTGAGAGGCTGCTCAGACATGCAAATTTATGCATGTACCTACAGACAGCACTGAACGAGAAAGCAAGGCCTGGGGGGGAGCATTTCCCCTCTGCTCAGGGCTGCTGAGGCCAGTCTGTGTGCTCCATCCAGACTGGGCTCCCCAGGACAAGACTAGCACTCACTGGGGTGAGCCCAGCAAAGGGCCACAAAGAGGATGAAGGGACTGGAGCACTCTTCATATGCGGAGAGGCTGGGAGAGCTGGGACTGTTCAGCCTGGAGAAGGCTCAGGGGACTCTTATCAATGTACACCTCATGGAAGGGAATGAAGAAGAGGGAACCGGGCTCACCTCAGCAGCACCTTCTGGCAGGACAAGAGGCAAAGGGCACAAACCACAAAACATGAAATTAAAGCTGAACACAAGAAAAAACTTTCTGACAGCAACTGTGGTCGAGCACTGCAACCAGTTGCCTACAGAAGTTGTGGTGTCTCCACCCTTGTAGCCCACTCAAAACCTGAGGGGACACGTCCTGGGCAACCTGCTCTGGGTGACCCTGCTTGAGCAGGAGGGCTTGGACTCGATGATATCAAAGGTCCCGAAAACCTCAATGGTTCTGTGAAAGCCACAGACAGAGATCTCTGCCTCAAGCCGAGAGGCAGCAGTCATCAGCCGACTCAGAGGAGCAGGCTGGGAGGCAGCTAGAAAACTCTTCCCAGTTCCTCCCTTGTCATCCCTGCCTCAGGTGTGCAAGCCAGTGCACCGCTTTGTTGAGCTGCCCAGTTCTCATCCCGCTGTGATTCTGCAGGTAACATTAACACAAAGGAGTGAGAGGGGAAGAGCTTTAGTTAACGGCATGGGAACCTGAAAGCACACGACAACTTGTCCCCAAACGTGGGCAATGTTGCTTAGATTCTGTCACCTATGGAAGAGAAGGAAGACGACAAATGGGCCAAAGGGTTACACAGGAATGAAATACGAGGAAGGTGCAAGAGACATCAAAAACATCGATATGTGCCCCGGAAGACTATTTTGTAGTCAACTGACCTGCCCATACCTGACTGTGGGCATGAGGCCTCCGCTCCGGCTTCCGCTCTTCTCCCCTTCACTGTTTCTTCCACTGCAGCACTTTCTGACACTTCTTTTCTTCTCTTGACCTTCAAAACATTGCAAACTTGGTATTGATAAAATTTGATTTTGACTTTTCTATCTTAGAACAAAAGTCAGACTTAATATACATCCGTGTTTCGCAACATTGTCCAGGCTTATACAACAAAAAAACCAAAAAATATCTCAGGAATAAAAGATTAGCTGCCTTATTCAAACAGAAGGTAAGCACTGAGAGGCCATCCAGAGAATTATGCTCAACAGTTTTAAACAAGAACTACTGCTTCCCAGGACATCCTACTTGCTCCATTTTTAGAGGAGGGCCTAGGAACATAATTAGCAGGAACATAATGCTAGCAGAGAGAGTGGGATTTCCTCGGGGGGAATTTGGACAGGACACCTTCACTAATTCCCTCCATCTTCAGACACTTACCTGTATTGAAAACATACCCACCCTGAGATCTCACTAAACAACTACTTTCCAAAGAAGCTTAACTTGGTTGTTTTCGACACATACAGCACTTAGGAAACTACTTCATTATTCAGCAATATTGACCTCATACAGACTCTCACAGCGAAGAAACCATTTGACAGCTCAGCTCAGACTTGCCAAAAACACATTTAACTGAAGCCAGCACGGCTCTCGCGTCCTCAGGCAGGACTTCATTCAAAGTCCACTGGAATTGACAGGAAGGTTTCCCTCAACTTGGATGGTTCTAGGTGAGAATTCACTCCCACCTTACACTGCCTGACTGACACCCAGAAACAGGACAACTACAGCATTGCCTAGATATATCTTCTGCTTCTCCAGACTACATGCAATATCACTGTTTTAAAAAAAAAAAACACAACAACACACAAAACAGAACCACACACACAACTTACAAGCTCATCACTGCCCTTGTTTACTTCTTTACCTGTAACAGAGGTATTATAAAATCTGGTGAATATTTGGTGACTGCACTTTCTTTAACCAACTTTATAGTACATTTTTGCATTGCACCGCACGTCCTGAGAACAAGATAAATGACTTAGAAACAATGCTGGACTTCCATATGATATCTTGAAACTGAAGAACTGCAAATACAGCTCTTTCAGAATTCCTGGCTGTGAATAACACATGCCAGTGGGATGGGGACAATTGCTTTGGACTACTTGTCCATTTGATAAGGGAGACCAGAATATCTACTACGCGCTCACAAGAAAGACCAGCAGCAGCCTTTCCCAGGGACCAATAATCAGAACAGGAAACAGTAAGAAAAAAACCTCAGTTTTCACAACAGAGGAGGTTCAATGCAGAGTCCCACAGAGGTCTCAGCTGGGGCCTGAGGCTCTTCAGGGAATTCACAGAAAACCTGGAAAATGAGACACGAGGGAGGTGACAACATTTGCTAATTATACAAAAGACATTATTACCATTATTACTATCATTATTTAGAAAAACAAATGCATTCTTTCTTTAGGAAAACAGAAACAAAGAGTGTGAAATTCAGCGTCAACAAATGTAGTCAAGCACAAGGAAGAAAAACACGTGTTCCATATATATATGTGCTGGCTCCAGCCCAGCTACTGACATTCAAGAATGAAGGCTGGGAGCCACTGGGCATTGCTTCATAAAAATACTAGCTGAAGAGTCAGCAGTGGGTGAAAAGGCAAAGAGAAATTCCAGACATTTTCAAAAAGCAATACAGGACAAAAGAGAACACATTCCTATGCTCTATTTCAAATCCATGGTACAGCCATACTGCACGCAGTTTTGCTCCCTCTAATTCAAAGACACAGTGGAGGAAGGGAAAGGGAAAAGCAAGACATAGATCGTAGATGTTTCCAGACATTATCCAAACATAACCATAGTGACTTACCACAAGATACGTCGTGCTGAAAAGAGCCGAGTTCTAGATACATCGTGCAAATGCAGGGATAAGGCACAAGGTGGACATTCTCATGTTTGAATCTCATCTTCGATACTCTCTCCCATTTACTCACATCTGAGAACAATGTTAAGACTTAAGAACATAGCACTAACATTTCAAAGGAGCAGGAGTCCTCTTGTAAAGCTTCAAAAGTCATACCACGCTGAACGTATATGCAGAAGGGGGCACCTTACAATCTGTCAGTGTGAACTTGGTGACAAAACGCTCGTAACACATTACAAGAAACACTCATCCAGGTGACACTCTCCCATCAGTTGCTTGTATTAATAGCATTGTGTTTCCTTAACTGTATCTGGCTTCAGTCCTGACATCTTCCCGCAAAAAACAACATGCCAGGCGCTCCCAACCCTGTGAATAAAACCTCATCAGCTTTCCTAACTAAAGAGTAATTCTTTTAAAAATTATTTTTAAAACTGAAAAGGACTAGGATTCACAGGAGTAGCGTCATTACATTCACTTCACAGTTCAAAATGGGAGGACAAAAGATAATTGACATGACAAACGCCACAGATACAGACGTTCCTTCCTGGGGGTGCAGTTCGCACACCTACGAGCTCATGCATGCAAGAATGGGTGACGCCAGGCAGCAGTCTCCTTACGTGCCTCTGATCTCAGGAAGAAACAGGTAACATGAATACTTTTACTCCATTTGCTAGCAGAAACTAACATCCTGAGGACCAGAGATGGAGCCCAAGATTTGCTTAGATGAAACGCTGACACAATCAGTTCCTTTAAGGGATGAAATTGTTCGTTTGCGTTTGGCTTCAAGGACTCCCACAGCTGGTGATTAACTAAGAGGTATGCTACAGCGAGGAGCCCGACACACAGACTGCAGGACAACTCATCACACCAGGCCTCTGAGCTTGCAGTTCTCCGCAGGGCCTGGTGCTGGCTGAGCAGGTGGATGGACTTCCCAGTTCTAGAAATACAAGCTCGTGAATCAAACCCTCCTCAAGCACGCAGGCAAAACTGGCTGCGCTTTAGCGAAGCAAACCAACAACGAGGCTTCGTTTGTTTGGGTGCCTCCTGTCTGACGATGCTCTGGGCTACTTTCTCTTCCTGGCAGTAACAGGAATAAGCTGCTCTCATACCTACCAGCTTCTGACAGAGAAAGAGGATGATCTCGTTCTTGCCTGCTAGGACCAGGGGTGGCAATAACGCAGTCTGCCGAGACTGGAAGGGAATGCCTTGGAGGCGGAAACACGTGGGTGTTCATTACTCCTGGGCACTCGGAATCACGGGAGGTGATGATGCCAAAGGGCCTGATCCGATTCACAAACTGACACACCTTAGGACTGAAAAGGCTTCTCCTTCAACTAACTTACTTTTCTCTGCAACAACAGCCTCAGGAGAGTAACTTCTTCTTAACCTTTTACACTACAGCAACTACAATACACAGAAGTCAACTGAGTTTTATGCCAATTTACACCAATTTTGGCCCACCCCATTTACACTACTACACTCTCTCATTCAACACTGCTGCCTCCATGCTACACGGTTTCACCATTCATCAACATTAGCTGTGTTCATGCATGATAAAGTACTGGCTTATTTGTACAGGAAGGAAAGACAAAGTAGGAAGTTTGTGTACTAACGTTTTATCTGCCCTGGCTTTGACACACCACACCCTGCCCTCTTCTAGAACCACGGTAACGAAAAAAAGCTATACAAAAATGACACGTACTCTCTGCTTCTAGTCTGCTTTCTTTTCCCCACCATCAAATCCCTTCTCAGAGATATGAGAAGACAAGCAATGCAGACAGCACCTGGAAGGTTACCTTACTGCTGTTCCAGCAAATTATATGGCTGGCTGCCTCTGGAAAACGTTTGGGGAGCTGCATCAACATGCAAGGAACCTCAAAAGGAGGAGGGAATTTTTGACTGCTCTAATTGTCACTCTGTCCTGAAATTGAGACCTCCAGCACAGCAAAGACCTCTGACACCAAACAAAATCAGCAATGAACAACAACCAAGATGGTTTCCCACACAAACCTCAGTCCTGCCCTTGGCAAACTGCAGGTAATTTGCTTAGAGAAGACATTTTCTTAAGCTGTCAACTGGGCAACAAAATTGCCATCAAGGAAAAAACAAATGCAACAGTATCTCCATGCAGATGCCAAAAAGAGAGCACTAGGTTGTCTCTAGGAGAAGAACCAAGAGAGACGCTGTAGACTAGGTTCATTCAGTAAAATCAGATGACAGCATCTGACTTCTCCTTTATCAGCCTGATACACACCTACTTACTCCTAACTTACAGTGGACAGAGTAAATATGGTTTAAGAATTACTGGTTCTCAAATTTCACTTGAAAGTACAGGACTTCGGGCATAAATCTGCCACACAGGCATGCCTGTTTCCCCTTTGTATTCAATCTAAAAGCAGCCTTTATTGAAATGATCATAAATTACACACTGACATTTGGCAGCCTTTGTTAAAAACAGAAACCTACCTCTTTTATACCCCCCCCGCAACCTCATAAACTATTACATTCTCCTGGATCACCTTATTAGTACTCATCTATTAGTAGCAGACTCCACAAACTCCTCACTCCTCAATTAATGTTGCTCAGCCAAACATCCCATGCTTGAAAGGGCTCAGGATGACTACGGAAACCTCTCTGTTGCAGGAACTAACAACCTTGAAAGATACCTTAACGAGGCCAAGAAGATCTCCTCAAGTCTATTAAAAAAAAAAATTGTGCTAACTCGTCCAAATGCTTGCATGAATTTGGACCAGTTTCTGTCAAACTTCCCCTTGTTCTTGTGTGCCTAGGAGTCACTCTTAGATTTTAACCCAGCCACCTTTGCACACAGGATTTGTTCAGAATTGTAAGTTTCCACTAAAATGCAGAAAAACCTTGAAAGCTAAAGTTGTTTCCATCTTCCATACAGACCGGTACGCTTGTAGAAAAAGCTCCACTGTCCAGAAGGCTGTTGACCACAGCCTTCGTTTGCAGCTTCAACTACAGCCAATCCAGATCACTGAAGGTGAGGACAAACACTCTGAATTGGACTCACAACATCATAAAAAGTCAGGGTAGTAAGTCAAGCACATGCCAGATAATTTACTTTTTACATATATGACTTCATTCTCCACAAGGATGAATCAGCTCAGCAGCAATCTCCTACTAGTGGCAAAATACAAGACTAATACATAGCAGTAGGTATCTTGCAAGTGCCACCAAAATGTGAAACACAAATATAGGCAACTTGCTGTATACAACTGATCACAGACTCTGGCATCTGAATAACAGGAAGGTGAGCTGGAAGCTCTATGTGTTACACCACCCGCACAATTCTCCCACCAACAGGGCTCCTCTCTTGCCTGAGAACGGTAAATTCACACCGGGCTACTGCAAAACTATTGCCAACAATTGAAATGAGAAAAGGTTGTGGTATTTCATTAGGAATTTTAAAAAATGCCATCCATTAAATATAAACTGTCAGGACTTCATTCTTTCTGTCTCAGTATTGTTCATTGAACCCTTCTTTGCTTTCTTGAATAATAGCCATGACGAATTTTGGGAAGGGTGCAGAGAGGATTACTTAAAGTATAGCGAGGGCTGTGTCCCGTGCCAGAAGCTTTAAAAAAAAAAAAAGAAAAAGAAGAAGAAAAAAGAAAAGAGACCTGTGGCAAATGGAAAGAATGACAACTTCAAATCTGCAAGCACACAAGTGATCAACAAATGCTGGTTGATAGCCTAACGTGGTGAGTAAAGCAATCACAGTACGCCTGCTTCTGCCATGACAAGGGCCAAATGAGAGAACAACCATCAGCCAGGTGTCATGGGCAAGCCATCACTTCTGCACAAAATTAAAGTACAATGGAAACAGGCTGAAGAAAGAGAAATGCACAGAATGACAGTGTGGAAAGATGCCCCTCTGCCTTACTTCAGATGTTCATCTAGAGGAAGGGAAGGAAGAAAACAACAGCTATTCTATTCATGATTTCCTGCTGCTGCATGAGTGCCTGAACTGGCAGGATAACATCTTCTTCCACCCAGGTGTGCTAGAAAGGGAATGCTGCACACATCAGTTACTGAATTAAATTAAATAGATGCAAGTAAGAAGTTCATAAACTGATCTCTAAATCACTGCCATTTTGTGGATAGGCAAGGTCAGAGTCTCCATCCCTGTATTTCGTCTCATCTACAGGCTTGGAGTCCATTTGACTCTCACTTAAAAGTTATTCCTGATTTCACTCTTGAACTGAACAACGGGGAAACAAAAACAGACTTCTTGCATCCCTAGCCCCATGGTTACTTGCAACGAATGGTAAAAGGATGGTCACAGTGCACGTTTTTAGGGTTTTATCTGCCATTTGACAACACTTCCAGTTACCCACTGGTCAGATAAACACTAACATTAGACACTGCGTAGAGGTCTGGCTTATCAGAGCTATCGCTCCTCTGTCATTGGGTCTTCTTGTCCACAGCTTTTGTAGAGCCACAGCAAAACAGCCCTCTTCTCTCCCGTTGCATATACATAATGGGCAGCTACACTCATCAGCTAGTCACAGACCTGTGGCACATGAAAGAGGAGCTGGGCATGACCTTCAGCATCAAAATCACCCGCCTCCATGCTCAGAGCGGTGTGGCAGCCCGCCCCCCTCACTGAGGAGCGAGGCTCTGCAAGCCAACACAGAGAGAGGGGAATGCGCTGCCTCCTATCATGGACGCTACCCTCACACCGTCATCAGTTTTAATTGTGATTCTCCTGCAGCAGCATGAACTACTCCTATCAAAGAGGTAATGACAACAACAAAACTTTTGAAACCAACTTCCTGTATTCTACACGAGAGTGAAAAATGCGTGCTTTCCTCCAAACGATGCTGCTTGGTTTTTTCTTCCTCCTCCTTTTTCCCCCCTTTTTGCTTAGTATTCAGCTGTGGGGTTTGCATCTCCTCAGAGATGAGCACAACATAGCGGGTTCCTCACTGGACCTGTTCATGACAAACTTCACTGCCAGTTTCTAATGCTTCTTCTAGCAGCTAAGTTTTGTCCCTCAGTATGGTTTCAGGCTTCCCACCTGGCTGAGTTGTTGCAGTGTCTTCATAGGTCTCAACCTACGATATTGCCCTGGAAGGACCAAAATTCCCACTTGCTGACACTAGAGAGGAAACTTGCAGTCTGTGACAGGCCACAAATCCTCCTCTCCTATCAGGGTAAAAAAAAGCAGGTACTTGGTACCACACGCCCTGCTTTTCCAACATATGCCACCTTTTTCAGGCTTCTCACAGAGCACAGCACTTGAAGAAGGAAGACAATCCGGGGCTGAGTTATCCTGCAGGACCACCAGCATCTCTCAGCAGGATCCTGGCCTGACATTCATGAAATGGTCCAGGGCTCTCCCTACCTACACATGCACACACACGGAAAACCATCCATCTACTCTCATTCCTCGTTTTCCTTTCCATGGCATTCCCATTTTTGCTGTCACAAACTAGGTATCCCAAGGACAGTGTTGCAAGGAAGGTCCTTGGCAAAGCTGGTTCCTTACACGACTCTTTGGTAAGGACTATGACAAACCACTAAACAGGCATGTAAAAAACACAAAGCACGTGATTCTGAAAATCATGCATTACCATTTTTCTATGCATTCTTTTCATGCTGCTTTGCAGTGTACATTTTCATATTGTGTTTTAACAGTGAGATTGATTTAATTGGCAATTGTTTATCTAATATTGCTAGTCTCCTACGTTATTACTATTTTTACAGGCATCAAAAAATGCTGATGAAAATGTTTTAAAGTTGAAGGAACACCCACAATAGAAGAAAGTTCCAAAATCACCTGAGAAATTTCCAAGGTTTACTTTCTTCCTCAGAAATACAACAAAATAATAATGATTTTCATTGCAATTTCATTTAACTGAAGTCTGTTTCCTACCTTGTGAAATGGGAAATAAGTACACCGTTATTCTCTGTGTTAACATACTACTTCCAATTAGCTGTACCTTTATATTAAGTTTAGCTACGAGACATTTACTTGCATGCTTCTAAATATACAGTTGGGTTATTTCATTTTATAATCCATGCTGCCTGGAAACTACAGAGCCAGAATTTTTTTCTTTTTTCTTTTTTTCCCGTAAAGAAGAGTTTCATTTTAAGAATATATGACCAAGAAGAATAAAGCCGAGAAGAAGAAATTTCAGGAAATAGGTATAAAATGAACTCAGCGATCCTCTCTCAACTCTCCATTGGTTCTATTGAGACGATCTTCTCAAAGCCGCTTCGCAGGCTAAGTTGGCCATATGTCCACACTGCCTAGGCTGCAGCAAGGCACCAGCCTTTGTTCAACAAGCAGTAACGCTTTGAAAATAGTGGGCTTTTGATGCACTTTCCAGTTGGCACTCATATGTAGTTTGGATGCATCTTCTGGACGCAAGCCACCTGAAGCATCGCTAGTCAATGTACCCCTGGAGAAGAGGCATAGCCCAAAACACTGTAGTTACATGGCCAGGTCAGCACGATGCTATAGCCAGTGTGGCCCAGAAAACTAGAGGCAACGATGCCTCACCGTAACCAGTCATGATGTCATCTCAACACGGGCACCAAGCAAGGAGGTTGCTGATCAGGTAACTGCCACTGGGCTTCACAAGACTAAACTAACACCTGGGTCTTGACTGCTTACAAGTTCGGGACAGACAAAAGCCCTAAAACACGCAGAAATCGTAGACCTGATCAGCAACACTAGCATAAATGGAATGCTTATGGCAGTCATCCCAGGAAAATGCTAAGTGCCACACAAATGGACACTATCCTCCAGTAGATGCTACACAACAGGGAACCCGTGGACATGCCCAGCCCAGCCAAGGATGGCCTTCTGTCAGAAAGCGACTGTTAGTTTCATCGCTAAGTCGAGGACAAGCCAGATGGCTGTAGTTTCACACACCTGCACGCTCCAATGCTGACATTGAACAGGCTGGTGCCAAGCGAGGAAGGCCACAAGGTAATGCGAGTTTAGTGCAGGCAGAGGATGATGACCACCACCCTCTCCTCCTGGACTGGGCAGCTCATCCCAGACCTGGCACTACTCCAGACTTTCTGCCAGCTCAGTTAGCCCACAGCCCAGTCCTGCAAATCCAGTCCTACCAAGGGATGCTGGTGTCACTCTGCCAGAAACAGCCTGAGGTGACAGGCCTTGGTTCAGTAAGAATCGCAAAAAAAAACCCAAACCCAACAACAACAACAACAAAAATCACACAAAATCTCACGATGCAGCAACATAAAACTGGCACAGGAGCTAGACCCCTGCATGTGAACCAGCTGGTTATCCATGACCACGAGGAGGTCACCTCAGCTCTCTTACCTGCAGCTCTACCTGTCCCGCACAAAACAGCTGAACCCCTCCTGCCTTTCCTGTCTTGTTAGTAACATCCCACTGAAAAACAATCCCTCCGTGGTCACCAGAGAACAGCCAAGGAGGACACGGGGCAGAGCCGCTTACAAAGGTAACAGTGAGGTGGCCCTGGGGTCCGCATGGTTACAGAGAAGTCAAGTATGGCACAAATGCTCTCCAAGACTAGGCAGACCCTAGTCAGGTGCTGTGGAATAGCAAGGATCCCTCGCAGCACTCAGCCTTTCTGTACTGGGGATGTCAAACAGCATGAACATGGGTGCAGTTGTCTAGCCAGAGCTACAGCCATGGGGACTTACTCTACAAATTGCACATACTTGGCCCTCAAAAGCCAGCATTTTGTCTCAGAGTTCAACAAAGCCACTGTTTATCTCAATCTGGTCACATAGCAAACCTGTTTCTTTCACCTCCTCTCCACAAAATATCTCCTGTTCGAAAAAAAAAAAACCACCACAGATGGTCGCTGTTCATGCTACCCATCTGAAATTTTGAGTCAAGTTAGCTTTTGGTGCTTTGTTTCTATCACCAGAGTCCTTGAAATTCCCACAGAAGTATGAAGGCACTCAGAAGAGAACAGAGAACTGGTTGATTGATTACCTTGCTCTCCATCTGAATTGCACTCCATTAGCTAATGCCATTCAGCTTGTGACATCTTAGTTGCCTTAGGCATATACTGGTACAGCCCTGCTAAAGGCAGGTACTCTGATAAAACTGCACGGATAAAACTGGCAGAGAATCTGCTCTCACATCTGAGGCCATGCCTGGGCCAACAAAACCAAACAAAAACAGAGAATTTTAGAAGCCAGCTACTGAAAGGATTTAACAGGTAGTTCCCAAGAAAGTGTCTGTGGACAGAGGAGTGTCACTAAGATGACTTCACCTTCGACAAGACAAAGGAAAAGTAGAATCACATTTTGCACATCAATAGACACACAAATTCAGCAATTGAAAGATTAATTGCTTATTTGCTTTCCTATCACTTTGTCTTATCTCAGGGCTGGAGGAAATACACTAGAAAATTTCCCATGTAGTATTTTAGGCCAAGTTCTCTGTTGACATCAACATTAGTAGAGAGTACTGGTTACAAATAGATGCCACCTTAGTCTAGTATCCCTGCAAAGATCAAAATTTAAGCAGTATTTTTTAAGACCTAGAGAAAGCTCAGCAGGACCCCCAGAAATGCTTCTGCAGAAGCAACAAGCAGCAACCTCTGCGACCAGGCTTTGATTCAAAACAGATCAAAGCATTTGGCTGACCCTGGAAATAAATTAATGCTTTCTAAGGCTACAGATAATCTCACTAAGACCATTACCCAACTCACAATGAACTGATAAAAAAGTTTTCACTGCTTCTCTATGGAAGTTGTCTCTGTCATTTGCACTTCCCCTCCCTCCTTAGAGGAAACTTGTTCAGACAAATTTAAATTACACTTGCGGACCTGTATTAGTATCTCGTCACATGAGTTTCTTCTTTCCTATCATCTGAGCTGTCAACTCAGTGCCACTTTTCTTCCAGGACTGGGAGATGAAGCTTGCCTTTTAATAAACTTCTCTATGGAACACTCAACTCACAAAACACTCCGTTTACACAGGAAAAAAGTTAAAATATGTTATCCTGGTTTGTCTCAAACACAGATGGGGAAACGCTCCAGAGAAAAATCCCAGCTGTCAATCTGCACTGCAGACCTCTACTTCGTACTGATGTTAGAGGGAGTTCCACCCAGCAGATGCGTGCAGACAATGCAGACAACAGATCCGCAATGCAGATCAGACGCTAGGATTTTACTCACAGGGTGATAATTCAACTTCGCTGTTCCCACTACAGAATCACAGAAATGCTGAGGCTGGAGGGGGCCTCTGGAGATCATCTAGTCCAACCCCCTTGCTCAAAGCAGCGTCAGCTACAGCAGGTTGCCCAGGACTCTGTCCCATCATGTTCTGAATATCTCCAAGGATGGAGATTCCACAACTTTTCTGGACAACCTCTGCCAGGGTCTGGCTACCCCTCCCAGTAAAAAAAACCCCAAAACCAAAAAAAATCCAACCCAAAAACCATTTAAGAAAAAAAAAAAAAAAAAAGAGCTGCTTCTTATGTTTGAATGGTATTTCCTGAATTTCCATTTTTGCCCTCTGCCTCTTGGCCTATCACTGGGCACTACCGAGAAGAGCCTGGCCCCATCTTGTGTGCTCCCTTCCGTCAGGTATTTATATTGATAAGCTTCCCCCAAGCCTTCTCGCCTCCAGCCTGAGCAGTCCCAGCTCTCCTGGCCTCCCCTTCTATGTCAGATGCTCCAGTCTCTTCATCTTCTTCATGATCCTTTGCTGGACTCTTTCCAGTACATCCCTGTCTCTCTTGCACTGCAGAATCCAGAACTGGACCCAGCACTCCACATGTGGCCTCACCAGTGCTGAGCAGAGCAGAAGATGGACCTGCTGGTGACGCTCTTCCTAATGCCACCCAGGATGATGTTGGCCGCCGCCTTTGCTGCAAGGTCACATTGCCAGCTCATGGTCTAAGTTGTTGTCCACCAGGACACCAAGCTTCTTCTCAGCAAAGCTGCTTTCCAGTCAGTCAGCCCCCAGCACATACTGGGGCGTGGGGTTTTTCCCTGCCGCGGAGCAGGACTTTGTGCCTCCCCTTGCTGAACTGCATGAGGTTCCTGTCAGCCCAGTTCTCCAGCCTGTGGAGGTCCCTCTGGATGGCAACACACCCAACAGGTCTACCAATCACACCCCCTCTTTTGGGGGGGGGGGGAGGGGGTGTGTGTGTGTGTTCATCTACAAACTTGCTGAGGGTGCGCTGTGCCCCATCATCCAGGTCATTAATGTTAAACAGCACAAACCACAGTTGTATAGGCCATAACACAGCCATGCTGGGGCACGGGCGACCGGGGCGGAAACCAATCTGTGTAAAACAGATTGAATCAATTTCTGCTATTATAAAATTTTCACTCATTATTGTACCGCTGCTTCAAAAAGAATGACATACAGAAGATGACAAATCTGAGTTTAACCTCAATTCAGAAAAAAATGAAATGAGTTTGGAAAAAAGAGAGCAATAGGGCTGATATTCTGCTGCAGCACAAAACTAAGGAGCCTGTATTCCGTTGATACCAACCAGCAGGTTTTGTAAGAAATTAAGACACTTTTGCTAGCAGAAGAGCTGATGTATCAGGAGAACACAATTATTTATATTACATAATGAATTATAAAGCACTTATGAATTATAAGTGATCTATTACGTAAAAGAGTTTCTAGAAGTTGCCAGTTGGCAGCCTAACAGGCAAAAACCAGATAAAGAACAGCCATTAGCAAGTTAGGTGGGTAAGGGGTGTTGACACTTCACGGCAGCTTACCTACACCTTGCTATCTATCTGCAAAGGCACTGCTAGGCTGGGCTTTAGAATTTCTGGCAAAAGAATCTCCAGCAAAATACAGCAGTGACCAAAAATCATTCTGCATGGGGAGGCAAACCAGACAAAACCTTCATCAGAAAGCACAGGGTCAAAAGAGAGATACACAGAGCAGGGGGTGCAAACAGGGGACTCCCAGCAACCCATAGCTGGGAGTCATAGCATTCCTGGGGGAATCAACAATTCAATCCATTGGATGCATGACACCTGCAACAGCTATGGGGATTTCCAATGTGTCCCAGGGAAAGGTTTAGCATAGATTCTCTCTTGGGTTTCATCAAAAAAACAAATCTCAAATTGATCTTTCAAGCCATAAATGGCTAGTGTTTTCCCAAGACGGAACACAGTTTTCTCTCCAGATCTGATTGTCATACTCAATTAACTGGAGCTAAGTATCCCTTTTTCCTCCTCCTTCAAAGCTCTTCACACAAAGAAGAAACGCAGGACGTTAGCAAAGATTAAGCTCTTATCCATCAGCCTTAAGACTATTTTGGGTCATTGCATGATTGCTATTGTTGTTATTCCCTTCAAAATATTCCTGAACTCTTACTTGCAGGTTTTGTGGTCTCAAAACCAAACCAAATCTGTCCTTGATTGGATTGGATCTGGAGAATGTTTTACCACATCCTTTAGGAAAGCATCACAGTACAACGTACCACGTAACTTCATTGCCATCAGCCAGCCATTTAAAAGCAGATGAAACTGTATAGGAATTTCCTTTGGAGTGCCTTCTTAAGGCTTCTTGCTTATGCAAATTAAAGAACTCAAAGCTTCAGCAATTCAAAGACACTTAGCTCAGCTCATCACACTCCCTCCGACTGCCAAGACTAAGAAAGCCACTATCCCATTTTCTCATTGGGAATCAAAGATACACCATGACAGCCTTAATTCAATAACAGGATGAGCAACTTATGGACCACAGGACACGCACAGACTGCCAGGACAATAAATCTCTTCCAGAGCCCGCATTCCCCTCCTCCCAAGTGCCCTTCAAGGGCAAGCTGCAGGCTGGAGGAATAGGCCAGGTGGCCACCAGCCCCCTTCCAGTGCTATTCTGCCTGAAAACCCAGCTGCTCCTCCCCATTAGGTGACACGCCAGGACACTCAGTTCACAGCAGGAAACCCTCGACCTCTGCATGTGCACAGAAAGACCACGCTGGGTGTCACCACATGCCAAGAGGCCAGGGGGTCATGGCATAGAATTAACCCGAATAAGATATGTGGTCCACTCCACCAGGGTGATTACACACGATTTATAGCATAACAGTAGTGACAAGAGTACCTTTCATTAGCAGCACTTCGAGTACTCAAAGCTGCAGCACAAGCTGTGACTGGTTTCTTAGGCACTTGTGCTTTACATCTTTCCTACCTTCCCCACAGCAACACATTCTCTGATCTGCTGTCTCTCCTGCTGCTCTGCTCTCCTTGGGCTTTTCCTCCAAACAGCGCCCTGCCTGCTTGTGTGGTCACATATGGCGCCTCGTTCACAGCTACAGATGTGCTGATTACATAGAGAGGATGTTAGCACTGCTCAGCCAGACAGCAACTCTGGGAAGTCAGCTTCTCTCTCTCCTATCCATTCCTTCACCGGGACCCTTTCTTATCCTACCATCAGTTTTCACAAAGCAGAGACAAACTAAATGCCTGTCCTGGTTTCAGCTGGGATAGAGTTAAATGTCTTCCTAGTAGCTGGTACAGTGCTAGGTTTTGAGTTCAGTATGCAAAGAACCTTGATAACACTGATGTTTGCAGTTGTTGCTCAGTAGTGTTTAGTCTAAAGTCAAGGATTTTTCAGCTTCTCATGCCCAGCCAGCGAGAAAGCTGGAGGGGCACAAGAAGTTGGCACAGGACACAGCCAGGGCACCTGACCCAAACTGGCCAACAGGCTATTCCATACCATGCGACGTCCCATCTAGTATAGGAACTGGGGAGGGAAATCGCTGCTCGGGGACTAGCTGGGTGTCGATCGGCGGGTGGTGAGCGATTGCACTGCGCATCATTTGTACATTCCAATCCTTTTATTATTGCTGTTGTCATTTTATTAGTGTTATCATTATCATTATTAGTCTCTTCCTTTCTGTTCTAGTAAACCGTTCTTATCTCAACCCACGAGTTTTACTTCTTTTCCCAATTTTCTCCCCCATCCCACTGGATGGGGGGGCGGGGAGTGAGTGAGCGGCTGCGTGGTGCTTAGTTGCTGGCTGGGGTTAAACCACAACAATACCTTTGAGATGTCTACCATTCTGTTAAGCTACTGATCAAGTTCAGCTATGCTTAAGAACTTAACGGGAAGGCTGACTGAGAGATATACAGCAATTTCCTTTGGAAAAGGATAGCCAGTTTTCCTTAGGAAACCAGGCTAAAAATTATGTCAACAGGAATTGCAAGGCATCCCAGTTTGATATTAGTATGTAGAGGCTTTTCATCGCTCATGGTGGAGACAACTAAATAGTGCATTCTTAAACACTTCCTTATCAGAATAAAGGCTATCCTTAAATTAGTGTCTTCTCCTATATGTAACTCCCTGATCATATACAGTTTCTTCTGAAAAGGAAGGAAGACTGGGCTAGCAACTTCGGTAAGCCAAGCAACTAAGCACAGACCCAGGAACAGCCTTGTATACCCACAGGAGTGCCGCACGGACATTTGAGACTCACGGGGTTGGAGAGGTATGTAGCATTTGCCACATATCAGGGTGCCACGATTAGATCACTGATCACCCCCAGACCAGGGAAAGAGACAGATAACACACACAGTGTGAGCGCCAACTTCCGCCTTTTATTGGGCAGTCAATTCCTTTTACACTAACAAGGGTAGGCGGGATTACAGATACGTCATAAGGCTGCGACTAACCCTCTAACTTTCCGTGACATCACGAGATCTTCCGAACGCCGAACCCTACAGAGGTATACCACCATCTGGATTTAAAAATAAGTTTGTCCTCTGTGTGTGGTGGGGGTACCGTAGTCCATGTCAAGGACTGGGGGTGATCTGCATGCTTACAAAGACAGACCTGGAAGCCTTGCACAACTGCAAAACAAATGCTCAGAGTTTATTATGGTACCAGATTCACGTGACATACGTCAGGCGGAGAAGGGTGGTCAAGGACAGGCATGGGGCAGTCCTCAAAGCAGGACTTCTTTACTACCAGGACTTTGTTTAGCCATGGAGCTTCAGCTCAAACTCTCATTCCCATTTTGGAAGTGGATTTCTTCCCTACCTTTCCGAGGCACAGCTCTGTTAGGACACCCACAGGCCGTCTGAATTTCTCAACTTGGGTCTTTTCATGTGTCTGATATTTACAGGGACAGAATCTCTGGCTTTGCTTGCCATCAATAATACATCTATCCTATGAAGAACAAGAAGACTGGGACACCAAAAAAAACCCCAACCCAAAAGACACAGAAGTCCATTTCTCTTTCAACCGCCTGAAAAAACACTTTCCTCCTGCACCCCTGTGCATATACGCAAAGAGAGAGAGAATGCAGCCTTTGAACAGTAACTGGGATAAATCTTTCTCCTCTGATCATTCCCCCTCTGACTCATAAGTCTCAATCTACCAAGAAAATAGTGCACAGCTCTCACAAAGCATGACATGCACCTAGAAGGGAGGCACAATTAAAAGAAGAGACAAGACAGACAAATGATATGGGAGCCATTTCCTTAATGAACAGAACACTTTTCCCTTCTTATTCGTCATAAGGACTACCAATAAATAACAGGAAGAAGCAACAGGTTTGAATACAACACCGATGAATTTAAGTTTAATGCAAGTAAAGTGCCTTATAACAAGTCTGGATTGAGAAAGATGTTGAGAAGGGTGGTTTTCAGAGAGACTGCTTACATTTTAATGTTTAGCGAGACCTGAATCTGCAGTAGACGGGTACAAAAAACAATGAGAAAATGTCTTTTTTTTTTACCAAGTTAGGGCAAGTGAGATTCATCTCTCATTTTTGTGTGTTCTTTAAAAAAACAAGAAGAAAATCCAAATGAAAAAGGCAATAAACAAATACTGAGACCTGGCAGGGAAGGCGGGCTTTATTCTACCCCACAACTAGCCCTCAACTCCTGTTCTTCTGCGGTCATGGTCACAGCTCTCCCACATAGCATCACCTCCCTCTCTGATTTTCAGACCTCACATACTACCTTAGGTAGCTACAGCCAAGCTTCGGTGCTGCCCAGAGAGTGTCAAAACGTGAGAGGTGCTCAAGGAGTCCTGTAGGTCCCTCTCCACCAGGTCACTAGAGATGCGCTCTTGCTAGGACTCAGGCAAGGTAGGGGGAAGGCTGGCTCATACCCCTTATTCCCACTGAAGCCACCTTGACCCACATGATTGAGCCTCGTGGGCTGACTCCCAGCACGTGCTGCTGTGACTGAAGTTTTCGCATTTGGAGCGCTGCAGGATCCTCTCTTTCCTGTCGATCAAATGGCCAGTCGCTGGCACGAGCAACAGTTTACATCACTCACAACCAAACCCGAAATACAGCAAGATTAGCTGCCAGGGCGATTTAAGACTCCCAAAGCAGAACAGAACCAGATAAGGAAAGCAAAGCAAACCATCCTTGGAAAGATAAAGAAACTTTGCAGCTGACACAGGAAAAGCAGCTATTAAGGTAAGCAGGGGTGTTACCACTCTCAAGCTAAAAGTATTTTGAAAGGTGACAGCAATTAAGAACCCATGCAAGCCTTGAGCTTAAAAACACTCTGACCTTGAAGGAACTCAATCTGCCTTGCTGGTTCCCAGGACATATGGCCTCAGTAACAGATGATATACATCACTTCCTAGTTCAGTATAGCTACATAGGTATCCCATAAGGCTTGTCTGGTACAGGACAGAGGGTCTTTGCCTCACCTGCTGACTGTTCAGCTGCCTGCTACCCTGGCTGATCACTTTGGAATCACTGCTGCCCCAAGCCCCCACGTGCTAGATGGAGCCAGCTGGACTACTCCACAATTCCAGACCAACTTCAGCTGTCACACAGGCCCTGGACCAGGATGGCAGGTTGCACTGAACATTTTGTCTCAGATGAGCATCTCCACTCCTCCCTGGATGTCACTGTCACCTTGTACCATGGGATCTCTCCTGCCACAAGATCCAGCACAGCCATTACATCCCATAAGCACCACCACAGTCATATACCCCAATCCAGTGTCCCAGGTCTTCGGACTCAAAAGAACAGCCCGTCTCTCCCGTACATCAAAACCAATCAACTCTAGCAGAAATGATGACGTCTTGGACACATCGAGTTTTCAGCTGGAACAGTGCCACCCTGGTGACTTGGTTCACTCCAGGCAGCAGTCTGGGAACAAATGCAGCAGTTTCTCTCCTGTCCTCCAATATAAAGCACTTCCACAAACTTCTAGGTGGTATTGGCAGAACAGCACCCAAACTGTCCCTCATTTCTCTGCTCCCTCTGCTGGGTGCCAGCCCAGCATTATCAAAATGCCTGCTTGGGTAGCACTGCCAGGCACACAGAAGCTAAAGCAGGCTGTAAAGTTACTACACAGTCTCCCAAAGAGCTCAGTAATTGCCGCTGTTAATTCTTACCAAGACCAATAGCACCACTACTCTTTACAGGGACCAAGCAGATCAAAAAGCAGATCCGGGAAGAGAGCTTCTGAGTTACAGGCTTCAGTGTCAGCAACTGCTGACATCTCCAGCCAACAGCCAGATCACGCAGCCCTGCCAAGGCCGTACGCCCACCACCTAATATTCCACACTGGCATCAGTCCACAGCCACTGCCAACGATTGTACGTACATGGATGCTGATCCACGCACAGCTATTCAAAAAGAAAGGGATCACAGCCCCTGTAATTGTGAACTTGCATATTGGTGCAAAGAAAGACAGCCGATATATCGGGTTTGTTGCATAAAGTGTGGGCCAAGAAGCTCATCACTTCTATGTGTCTCATGATACTTTTTTCCCTTGTCAAAAGGGGATAATCCACCATTCTCCATATCCCACTGTATTTTCAAATGTAATTCAAGTTGGGGCCTCCCCTGCCTTTACTAGGCAAATAGACTAAATGCCAGTGAGAATGGATTTTAAATCTACATTTTAAGCACTGGAGTAGCAGAACTAGTCAAGACACAAAATTACTTACAACTGCTCGCTCACTGCAATATTCCAAACAAGATGATACTACAAACTCTTTCAACTCTCTCTTTAGAAAGGTAATCAGCCTTGTTTAGACCAATCTGGTGCTGGTTCTTGGTATCTTCAGAAAAGAGATAGTAAAATAATTGTATAAGACAATCAAGACCCATCCGAACACTTTTTCATTAGGGAGGGATCACGCACTAGACTTATGCCGGGTATAGAGAGGGGGTTGGTTCCATCTGGGTTTTGCTTTACATCTTAAAGATGGATTATTACCGCAGGAAAAGTACAACCGAAATGATTGAAATAGTCACATTCCTCCTTCCATAAGGTTTAAATGCGTTTCAAGCTCATATCTGGAAGCGGAACAAAACCAAACATAGATCTCCTCCTAATTTTCCAAGCTACAGAACAGTAAGTACCGCACAGGAGAAAACAAGATCTAATACAAGAGGTGGCAGCTGGGATTTCATGCTGCTTGTATGTATTCACATCAAAAGACATGCAATCACAAGCAAGCGTCACTCATCTGACACTGGAGAGGCATTCTCTCTCTAGCTGTGCATGGAAGGGATAGTTTCGCCATACACTGCTCCAACAGCAGTGAATCACAACTAGTAAGGGAGTCGCTGCATTTTACAGTTCGTAGCACTCACGTTCAAAAGCAAGGCCTGGTTTTTCTCTCTGTAAAATCAGTTCATGCAAGCCCAACGTGGCCCCACGCACCCCTTGAGATTCAGCCACCAGATTCCCAATTAGGACATGCTGAACTGGACAACCTGGAAAGCACATTTCAGTCCCCAAAAGGCAACAGGGTAGCAAGATCTTCCACTAGCGTCTACTAAACAAGAAACAAGGAAAGCCCATGCTTGCCAGGCAATCACTTGCCCTCAGACACACCAGGCAAACTCTGTCACGGAACCACTTGAAGATCACCACCCACAGAAGACCTTGATGAATCAAACATGCAGCCCATCATACAAAAGATGCTACTGCCTCCTAAGCCCCAGTTTGCACCATAATATCAACAGAGATCCCAAACTCAGTAAAAAACCACAGTGTTTTTATTTTCTCGCGTCTTTAGACAGTAATTGCAACGTACCCTCTTCTCTTCCACTCCCCTGCACAGCTCAAGCGCGCACGGGGCTTCCTTTCTTTATGAAACTAGACAATTAAAATCTACTTTGTAACAACAATTTGTTTGGATTCCCATCTATAAAAGCCTCCAAAAATGCCACACTGTACAGTAATTGCTCTACTGGTGAAGTACAAAGGTTCGGTAATGTTTATAAAGCCATTTAAACTGCATGAGCAAAACTATTTTGCTTAATTACATTTTCCAACCCTTCATGCTATGTACAAGCTCACTTCTTCCAAGAGTCACCCCTACTCACATGATCAAATCATGCCACTTGAAACGCTCTGACATTACCTTGGCATATAAAAAGGCTGAAATTATCGTGACAACGGCAACCTAAGGACTGCAGATACCCACAATCTGGTATGAGAAGTGAAAGCTGAAAAAGAGTTAGATCTCTTGAAATTACACATTTGAAATACCAGAGACACAAAGCGTTTAAAAGCCATTCAATACCACGGCTCACCATAAAACCATAAAAGGTTCTGAAACACTTGTCCTGAATCATTTCCATGGGAATATTAAAGGATGAAAATGCCCCATGGAATTACAGGATTCATTTATATAGACTGACAAACTCACTTTGTGGTAACGTGTTTTTAAATGTCAAGCAGTATAAACAAGGTAGCTGAAATTACCACCTAATACAATGACTGGAACTTCAGCGCCTTCAAAATCACAATTATACCAAGACTGAAATAAGTTTGACAGACTGAGGTATAATCAAAATCACTGTAGTCAAGAGAAATTTATCCAAAGCAAAAACCATTTCATGCTTGCACACATGTATGTTTACTATAAAAGAAAAGTAGAGCATAGGTTTTCAACAACGACCACAAAAAGGCTCGAAAAACACCTGGAAAAAATATATTCTGCCACTCACTCCGCTTTTGCTGGGCACACCGATTTTCACATTTTGGTCAAAGATCACTCGGCTTCTCCAGTTTACTTCACTTTGAGAAAATCATTTTCAGAAAACATGCCTCCAAGAAACATCGGACAACTGTACGTCCACATGATTAAATAAGAGGTAGAAAAACCCAGCAATAGGTCTATCACACACTTTACAACAGCAGCGACAGCTTGCTTGCAAGCCCCTGGCCAGAATCCTTCTCCTTAGCAAAATAAGTTAATGCTAGACAGTTCTCAAGACATCACATCAACAGGAAAAGGGTTAGCTCTCCCTCACATCAATAAAGCGCATCATCTGACCTAAAGTGCAAGTCTTCATCACTAAACCACTTTCAGAAGAAACAGTGCCAACCTTCAAAGACATCTTCCTAGAAGGAGCTGTCTTTCCTGACCATTTTGACTAGGTACAGACTTCATATCTGCCTAGTTCTTCATCTTTTAGGAAGGCTAATGAGGTCGGAGAAGCAAAGGACAAGTCCAGCCAGTATTATTTATGGACCTCTTTTTTCACTGTTGTTCAGTACAGATACGCAGCATTGCGGAACCCTTCGGGACTGATTTCTCCCACCAAACCCACACTGCAGACTTAATCTTAAAAACATATCCCCTCAAGGACAAACAAAGTAAGCTCATATCCGCCAGACCTGAAAGATGTTTTCACCAATGCCTCAGGACTGTCCACTGCTGGTAGTTCATCCGCTAAGCTTTCTTCAGGAGGTCTAGGGTCACCGATGATGGTCGGCTTTGGCCTTTCCTTGAGGTTGCCGGTCAGCCCACCGATAATGGTGTTCCACAAGCAGTTCTGACATTTAGACCCTGCAAAACCAGACAGTCAGCAAAATACATTCATAGGCCTACTGTCCAGCCTCTCAGCAGTCTGCAAAACAAAGATGCTCTCTGAACTTTTTACCTTTGCATCACCACCAGTTTGGGATTAAGCCTGAAAACCCAAAACAAAGCTCCAAGGGGAAATAAGCACTAACTTGCAGCTCATTCCAAGTCCAAGACCACAATGCTTCCCATAAAAAGATTTGGTTACAGAACAGGGAGTTTTCACATCTCAGTAAAAACCATCCTCTCCACGTTAACTTATAGCTTAGCATGTATTGGCGTGGCTGTATTTGAAGCCAAAGAACTAACCAAAAAACAGAGTACCAAATCAATACAATAGTAATCGTTGAGTTTCTTAGTGCTTAAATTACAGATTTGAGATATCACTGAAGGACTCCTATCAAAAAAACATACTTCTTTTCTGCTGAAATTGCAACTTTTCCCAGCAGACATTCAAATGCCAAAATATTTCTATGGATGGTCTTTTTACACTTATTTCCAAGAGTCACCAGGTACCTCTTGCATGTCACTCAGAGAACCCATCCTCATCTGTAAGTCTAGCTCCACTGACAAAGTCCCATTAGCACCCTTCAGTCAGATCTCCTCCCCACCTCTGAAGAACAGAATACCTGACTTCAAATCAAATCAAATTTAATTCAAATCAAGTTCATCAAATTTAAGGACAGGGAGGGATCACTCCCCACTTGCGGGCACGGTCACAAGACAGGCTCAACCTGGGGAAGAAACCAAACCAATGTCACCTGCTACCCATCAAATCACAACAAGGCTATGAGGAAGCAAAACCCAGCCTGAGAACAGCTTCCCCCCGGGGAGCCCTCCCGCCTTCCCGCCTCAACTCCACTCCCCGTTCTCTCCACCTCCTCCCCCCGGCGGCGCAGGGGAACAGGGGACGGGGACGGGGGCTGGGGTCGGCTCCTCACCCCTTGTCTCTGCCGCTCCTTCCTCCTCAGGGGGAGGAGGACTCCGCGCTCGGCCCCTGCTCCGCCGTGGGGTCCGTCCCTCCCGCGGGAGACAGCCCTTCCCCAACTTCTCCAGCGTGGGTCCTTCCCGCGGGCTGCAGTTCCTCACAGACTCCTCCAGCGCGGGTCCCTTCCACAGGCAGGGTGCAGTCCTTCCGTCACAGACTGCTCCAGCGCGGGAGCCGCCGCCATTTTGGGGGACATCCGCTCCCCCGCTCCCCTCCACGGGCTGGGGGGGACAGCCTGCCGCCTCCCCGCGGGCTGCGGGGGCATCCCCTCCTCCTTCCCTGACCTCGGGATCCGCAGAGGGGTTCCTCTCACATCCCGCTCCCCCGACTCCCTCACGGGGCGTTCGTTCCCCTTCTGAAATCTCTTCTCCCAGAGGCGCTCCCGCCGTCGCTGAGGGGCTCGGCCTGGGCCAGAGGCGGGTCCGGCTCCCAGCCGGGGCAGCTTCGAGCAGCTTCTCCCAGGAGCCGGCCCTGCGGCCCCTCCCCCGCCACACACAAACCCAAAAAACCCGAAACAGGGAGGGAGCAGATCCCGAGAAGAGCAGCGAAGGGCTGCAGTGGTGCTTACCTCAGTCAAGAGGCTTCTCTCAGCAGAGGCCCAGCAAGCCTTCATCCCACTGGATTCCAAGGGAGTAACAAAAGAGGATGGACTGGAGAGAGAAGCCATGGACTGAAGGAGGGATTTACTTAAGAAGAGGTCTTGTGAAATAAGAGATCCTTTGTCTGTACAAGGCATGCCTTGCTAACGACTGGGCCCCTGAAGGAGAACGAAAAGACTGAGAAGAAGGGAACATCCTACCCCAGGAGGCACCGAGAAGTTGAAAAATTGCTAATAGGCACGAAGTCAGCAAAAATCTTGGATAACCGGAGGAAAGGTAAAGGCAGCAGGGGCAGATCAGACCACCGACTCAATTCACGACCAAAAGACTTACCCCCTCCCCCGCCCCCTTGGGCATGTGCTGTAGAAGAAAAGAACACTGGACCTTTAATTCGAAGCAGGGGAACTTCAACCTGATAGAAACTGTGCGAGATAAGCGACTCCTGGTAATAGTTTTGGGGAAGAACTTTGGAAATCGAATGTGTATAACTGAACTTGATAGCATATGTCCATACATTTCATGTGGTTTGAACAAACTTTTATGGTTTTAACATTTTGTACCTTCTATGAAAACTGGTTTGCTGCTAGATGACTAAGTGAGATTTGATAAATGATCATACATTAACATTATGGTTGAAACAAGAGACAAAGGGTAACTGGGGAGATAATTACAAAAGTGTAGTCAGGTTGTTACTGATTTGTTATTAGTTAGAATTAATTTTCATAGGAATATGGAACTATAAGAAATATTTTTAGCAAAATTACATATTGCATTCTATATATTTAACCAACAACTAACAGCTGCTGTGAAATCCCCTGTATGGCCCTGTACCAAGGCCAGAGGAATTGGTTAAAATCATCTAGTAGGAACATTTAGAACTTAGATAACAGATGTCAGAATTTCAAATTAATAGGAACTTAGGAACTTAAGAAAATGTATTATGTGTAACTATAAGAATTCGAGTTTTGTCTGAAATCAGTTAACCACGGAAGCTTTGGTAAAGATTTACTTCGATCTAATTAACGAGAATTCCAATCAGTAGAGTTAAGTGAGATTAACCAATTATTGTTTTAGTATAAGAATATTGATAAGGTGGTGTGACTGAGGGCCAATCACTAGAAATATTAAATTCAAGAATTAACATTGAATGTACTTTATGTAAATCTAATACATGATGGCGAAAATCGTACTGCGCAGAATCACATGAAAGGTCAGCTATCAGACAAAGTGAGGAAGACTATGGAAGACCACCAGAGGGCTTCTGAAGACCACCAGAGACCTTCACTGCACCTGCATAAAGGACATTTACATATACTAAGAACTTCCCAGAAATCTAATGAATATGCATAACATTTCTCAGAAATCTAATGAATATGTATGAGTAAGTTTAATATAAGGTGTGTGATTTTGGTGTTCAGGTGTGCGTGGTTCGTGAGAGGACTCGCCCGCGCACCCAGCTGTTAATAAAGAAGTGTCTGCTTATCTACACTACATTGGTGTTGATAAGTTCTTTATTCCAAGTTTTTCAGTAACAAAGTGATTAACTAGTAGATCTTCATAAGTTGTGCAGTCCTTTGCTCTTATGACAAGATGTTCCTGTACACTAGATGAGAACAATGCTGAAACTGACCACATGTGATTGAAACTGCATTAAGCTTCAAGATGAAAGAACAAGGACAAGAATAAAGACTTCAAGGACAGCCAGCAAGAACTTCAATGGGTCAGTGGTCGCAAAAGCAGCCCTTCGACTCAAAGGGATCCTTCATTGCGCATGATCTGATGTAGCCAGTACTAAGATAATCAGTTGCGATCATTTTTATGTATATGTATACTAATTCGATTAATATGCAATTACTTATTCTATAGTGATACCGAAAAGCCGGTCAAAGAAACTCTCTAAGTCTCATTTTGGAGTTTTAGAAAGCAGGCATTCTTTATTGCAGCGCTGGATGCACGGGGGATCGTTCCACGTAGCATCCATACCGCAGCTATAGCACAAACAGGTTATATAGAATAAGTAATTGCATATTAATCAGATTAGTACACATATACATAAAAATGATTGCAACTGATTATCTTAGTACTGCCTACATCCGATCATGCGCAATGAAGGATCCCTTTGAGTCGAAGGGCTGCTTCTGCGACCACCGACCCATTGAAGTTCTTGCTGGCTGTCCTTGAAGTGTATTTATGGCAGCTAAACAGAAAATATGAGGATTCATCGAGAGAATACCCAGCAAGAACAGAGTGTGCCAAGGATATGCAAGATGCCTCTTAGGCAGGGATCTAGACAAAAAGACCAGTCAGCAAATCAGATTACTTAGCATAGGGTAGTACAGTGCTCTAGCTTAGGTTTTATTCTCAATTCCTCCCCCAGAATTCAGGGAGAGGTTTCCAAGACTACTCTATTTATCAACCCACAAGATTCACAAGTACTTTTAATAATACCTTCCCAGGCAAAACAGCATGGAGGGCACAGGAACTGTTTACTTCCACAGATTCAGGAGCAAAGACTGTTTCTATAAGCCCACATGAACTTAAGGCTTGCCCTTCAGACATGTGGTTTTACATCAGAAAAAGAGCCTTAGGCCTAGAAGCAGACAGTAGTGATCCAAACCAAACCAGTCCCTTAACCAGGAAACAACCAACTATTAGCAACCAGGTATAGTTCTACAACCCTTATACAGCTCCCTGTGAGAGAGCAAGCCTGCTCCACTTTTGTCTGGCATGTGTCCTTTCAAATAATAATAATAAAACAACAACAACCCCCAAACCAAATCACCATGTAGAACAGCAGAAACAAATACCAACACATACATGAAAAGTTTATCAGCACAAGAGAATTATTCTTACCTTGCATGCTGCTGTAGCTAGAAACTAACTCCAGAGATTAGCAACAGATCCTTACACAGGGACTGCTTCAGAAACCCCCCAAACAGCTTTTTAAAAAAAAAAAAAACAACAAAGAACCCACAACCTAAACACAAAGGCCTCATATAAGGCTTAGAGAGCTACAGGAGGGGAGCAGCTGTGTGCATATCTATCTATGTATACCTGAAAGGCTGAGTGGGATTGGTCAGCAAGAGGGACAGATGGTAATTTAGGATTGGCTGACAGCAGAGACAGGTGAAAATACTGAATGACTCAAGTCCTCGAACAAGAAGATAACTGAAGTGGGCTGAGCCTTGCCCAGACAGGGATGTTTTACTATAGCAACATATCTACACATTGCCAACAGTACAGTCGTTCTTGGGAAAGCCCAGACTGCGTGTTGTTTCTGCTCCAGCAGGCATGCTGGATATCTCCAGATTGTGTTGTTTGGAGGGAGGCTATTCCAAAAAGTGTAATCACTTAATTCAAAGACATTTCATCTCTACCTGCTGCTTCTGCCCATTTGAGGGTAATGGGTCTTTCTACAGCTGTCTGTTATAGATGACAGAAGGTTCCAGACACAGCTGTTTTTATTCTTCCATATCAGTTTATTTTCTAATTGCTAGAGGGGAAGTTCAGGTTATGCTGCAGTCTTTGTACTTCAATCCTTCCTGGCTGTATGGATCTCATCTAGGGTTTGGTGATTAAATTTTCATAGTGTGATAGGTACTTCTCTGAAATTGCATGGCTTTCTCAGTTTAGGATGTTTCACTAGAGTTTTATTCTGTAATAAAATTGGAGTTATGGGAAGACTTCTAAAAGCACCAGAAATACCTTTTTGTTTTTCTGTATAAATGCAAAATTCTTAAAAGTTGATGCTAAGACATTTTGAATATCCCAAAACAATATGGGACTTCTAAGTTTCCTTCATTGAAAATTTCCAAATAGATCCGAGGAGGAAGCAAGTTTGTTCCCCTTCAGAAGCCTCTTACATAATGGGACTTCTACCTCTCGTATGGCTTTAAATGTAGCCCAACATAATTTAAATTATTGTCACTTTTTTAGGTATGCCTTAGAATTTTGTGTGGAGTGGGGGGGGGGGTGTGTCTATGTGTCTTATGTGAAAGATAAAGAATACCTCGAAGTGGCGTACCAAAACATCCTTCTCTTTAGCATCTCCATTTTGCCTCTGCCTCAAGTAGACAAATTTGATTACCTATTCTTCATCCTGAGCAGCAGAAGAGATCACATTTACTGTAAAAGTACACTGTACCACAGTCCAAGCCCTTCACCCAGTCCTTCTTCTCTTCTGTGGAAAATTAAAGGTTTTGGTTTCAATAATCAAAGCACCTTCCAAGAGTATATTCCTCCTGCAGCAATTTGAAACTGCTGCGCTTGCTACGGCATGCGAATAAGGGCTGGTCTGTATTATTGTCCATGTTTGGATATTACGTAGGTGCACTGAGCTATCTTCAGCTAGGTAGCACAGATTCTGAAAGACGTCATGGCAGTGATTTAGGCTGTAGATACAACACGATTACCCGGAGTTGAAGACAGGGTTGTACAGGGCACGCAAAAGGCTGAGCTGGCAATATACAATTAGCTGGAGTAGATTTTCCTGATCTGTAAGTTCAGCTTTGGACTGCAATGTACACATACTTTTATGGCATAGACTTTTTAGAGGCTAAATTGTGACTGAGTTTCCTTACATGCTGGATTAAAAAGTGTAGAAGATGAAGGAGAATGGACTAAACCTAATTCTGACTGTTTCTATCAAGCTTTAAAAAAACAGTTGATAGAGCAGCAGATTCATTACAAATATTTTGATCCCTCCCTATAAGAAAAACATGCATCTTTCTTCTTCATAGGGGAACTGAAAGGAGCAGTTCATTGACTTCTGTGTGATGCTTTGAAATCTGTAATTTGGTGGACTTGTGAAATGTTAGATAATGGTGGTCTGAAATACAGAGGGTCCTGCAACCCAAAGCAACTAGTCTACCCAGACACGGGAGCATTACATACCTCATATAGCTTAAGTGGACAGTCATTTCTCACTTTGGGATCAGTAGCTGAGAGGTGTTTCTTGGGCAGCTGCATTTTATCTTAAACTATATTCCCTGCTTTCTCCAGCTGTTGGCTGAATTTATTGTTTCAGACATCAAGGAAGACAACAATTTGGAGGGCCTTTCTTTCTCGACAGCACTAGATCCTCTTCCTAGCACTGCCTTTCTGCCCCAGCTGGCTTTGCTGAGATCCCCTTACTTTCACCTGCATTGGTTCTTAAAATTCAAGTTCCCCTTACTTTGACCTGCATTGGTTCTTAAAATTCAAGTTCCCGCTTTGGTCAAGGTGTAATGCTGAGCTGTAGATAAACCTCTCTCATTTCACTTTTGACTGAGAAGAATAGCCAAGGCTGTGTGCTGTAACCAGCTAGGGGAAATCTTATTAATTTGATTGCAGTTATTTGCTCTGATGCAGTTGTTTCCACATAAGCAACTCCCTCCCCACCACCCACCCGGACATGAACGCTCTCCTCAGCCCTAACGAAACCAGTTCTTTTGGCACAGTGCCTGCGTTTGGGGCTTCACTTTGACATGTCATAGCCTCACACATTGCTGTGAAGGTGTTGGAGAGGCACCACAGCCTCTCTCAGAGCAGTGCTCTTTAAACTTTCCACTGATTAGGGGCCTTTTAGCACTCAGATGGCTTTTCCTAATGGATTTTTCCTTTTCATTGAGACTATTTTTTTTTGTAGGCGTTGCCAAAGTAAACAGTCGTGGATGGCTATTTGGAAAGCAGGGGAGAGAAGAAAGGGGCAGAGAATCAGAACGGGTCCAAATGTGGCCAGACAAGCACTATATATCAATTGATATGTGTTGAGGGCCAAGTGCTGCCAGAGTGAAAATTTCTGGGAAAAGGAGGCCATGTGTTGAGAGACAGGCACAGCAGAGACAACTGCAAGGTCTTCTTTTGGACCAAAGATGCCATGCCTGCATCCTTGAGCCTTTAGAGGGAGCACGGTGTCAGCTTGGCATTAATCAGCCCCCTTCTGATTTATTTTCAAAGTCTTGAAGTCAGAGGAGGTGTCTGAGTAATGCAAACCTTAGAGAGTTCAAGCATATCAGTCCTTCACTGCTCCGAAGTAGGTAATTTAAACTTCAGACAGCTTGCTGTGTGGGAACCTATCAGGCACTATCTCAAAAGAAACTCCCTTCCTCTGTGCTGCTCTGATCAGCGGAAACCCCACATCTCTCTTCGGAGATGTTCAGAATTTGTTCCAGGCCGATAAGGAAAACTGTGCACAGCGGCTATGTTCCCAGCTGGATAGGTGTGCCTATTCACTTTCGTGTAGGCCCTGAATGCACAGCAGATGTGTATTATTGATGTAATACATTTATGGCCTGCTTTTTTTTCTATCAGTCAAGCAGAGCATACGGCTCTGAAAAAAGTCGTCCGAGATTTTACAGTTCCTTCTCTGATTCCTTGACACGAAGTATGAGAGGAACAAAGCAGACTTTTTGTATATGAAGATCTTCTTTCCCTGTCCCATCTCTGCACTGATTTGGTCCTTAGTTCGGCCAGCTGCTGAATGCCTGCTCTTCTGCTTCCTGCTCAGATTAACTGCAAGAGTTCAGACTTCTTCAGCTGGTGCTTGCTCTTTGCTGGAAGCTTCAGCTTTGTTTCATCTTGCAAAGCAGTGAGGGTTCACCTGGCTCGTTCTGGTCAAAGATGAGCAAGCTCCCTTTGCAACAGGGGTCTCCTCTACATCCCCTCCACCAGCCGGAGCATAATTCGTGGACAGAGTGTCTGGGCTACTGACACTTGATCAGAAGTCTCAAATGCTTAGGACTACCGCAGGCCTCCTCTCCCCACAGCAGAGTCTCCCAAATGTCCAGGGACAGGCTCTCATGTGTCTTTGATCCATGCCAGGGATGGATTCCAGATGGACACTTCCCCAGTGCTGGCCTACAGGCGGGTTTCACACAGCATTGACGGGGTGTTAACGATGCTAAAATTTCAGCCAAGCTTCTTAGACGTGCTGGGTTGGGAATGGGGAGAGTAGTTCTATAATAAAAACCTGACGTAAAACTGGCACTTTTACCTGTAGCGCAGCCAGGGGAGTTAGCAGTACACCTGAAAGAAGGAAGTGAAGCTGCAGTACCTGCCCATTACCAACCTACTGAAGCAGCACTGGATTTCTGGATTTCACTAGACTTCAGCTTGAATCAGGGTCCAGGATGATGCAATTTTGGGCAAGGAAGTGCTCACCATCTCAAACAGTCGAGCTTCCCATTCGGCACGCTGCCCTGCACAGCAGAGGACCCGCGCCAAACCAGGCCAGGCCCTGCGTGACACACACACACACACACACACACACACCCCCCCCCCCCGACAGCCACGCCTTGTGCTCCCGATGGCTGCAGCGTGCCCCCCGCACCCCCTCCTGCCCGGGTCGGGCAGCGTGTGAGTGGCGGCTTGGTCCTGTTGGTTCTGGAGGGGATTTGTCATCAGGAGCTGCAAGGCAGTCCAGAGCAGAGGGGAGCTGAGGGGAAGGATGCAGACGGATCCCCACCAGAGGTGTGGCTGGCTGCATCCCTGCCACTGCCTCCTTCAGTGGGGCCTGAGGCGCTTTGGGACGCACACCTCTTCAGGTCAATCCTGCGTGCGAAGGGGTGTCAGAGTCTGCTTTCCCCTGCCCTGAATGCCTGCCTGTTTCCTGGTGTGTGATGCCACGGTACCAGCAGAATGGAGCTGAATCATTGGGCTATGCTTGTGGTGGTTGAGCGGTATCACCAGCGCTTCTGCTGTGGTCATTTTTTGGCTGGGGCACCGTCGTGGTTTAACCCCAGCCAGCAACTAAGCACCACGCAGCCGCTCACTCACTCCCCCCCATCCAGTGGGATGGGGGAGAAAATCGGGAACAAGAAGTAAAACTCGTGGGTTGAGATAAGAACGGTTTACTAGAACAGAAAAGAAGAAACTAATAATGATAATGATAACACTAATAAAATGACAACAGTAGTAATAAAAGGATTGGAATGTACAAATGATGCGCAGGGCAATTGCTCAGCACCCACCGACCGACACCCCGCCAGTCCCCGAGCGGCGATTCCCTGCCCCCACTTCCCAGTTCCTATACTAGATGGGACGTCGCATGGTATGGAATACACCGTTGGCCAGTTTGGGTCAGGTGCCCTGGCTGTGTCCTGTGCCAACTTCTTGTGCCCTGGCTGGGCATGAGAAGCTGAAAAATCCTTGACTATAGTCTAAACGCTACTTAGCAACAACTGAAAACATCAGTGTTATCAACATTCTTCGCATACTGAACTCAAAACATAGCACTGTACCAGCTACTAGGAAGACAGTTAACTCTATCCCAGCTGAAACCAGGACAGGCACTCCAGTGCAGGGGACTGATTGGTCTTGGCTCCGTTTCAGGTTAGGGAGGAACCAAGTTTAGAAGGGTGCTATATCCTTGGTGGGCCTCATCCCCTGTACTCAGCTGTCCTGGCCTGTTCTCATGGTTTAAACCCACCCAACAACTAAGCAGCCCACAGCTGCTCGCTCACTCCCCCCTGGTGGGATGGGGGAGAGGATCAGAAGTTTATTCATCCCTTGCTAAATGAGTTGACTTCTGCTTCCATTGTTTCTTTTTAGTTATAGGGGCAACTGATATAGTGTCTGGTTTAGCCATAGTGTCTGTTGGTATGTTTCCCCTCTCTTCTCTTTGAGGGTGCTGCATAATATTGAGCAGTGTTCGGCAGATGTTGGCCAGGGCCCAGCCCAGTGCGGTAAGTTGTGCCTCTCTGGAGTAGCCACAGCATTTTTTTTTTTTTTTTAAACAGTCTATCCCTTCATTAGGATCCTGCAGTTGTTTGGGAGTGAACTTCCAGACCATTAGTGCAGGACTCTGAGGTGCTGCTATAACGCAAATGCTGATGCTTTTCGACAGTGCCAGAGTATCAGAAATACCTTTCTCCTGCCTGAAAAATGCCAGGCCAGTCCCAATCTGCAGAGGCAGCAGAGTTCAGCCAATGTAAGGCAAGAGCCTTGAACTCACAGCATCCTGATGCTGACACACATGCAACCAAAGCCCCCTGCAGTAAGTGGTAAATGAGAAAAGGGGATGGCACGGATTCAAATTAATAAGATCCAGTGTAGCTTATAAGGCAGCTCTGGGGCTTGAGAAGCCAACTGTGAAGGGCTTTGGCCCAAAGTCGGGAATGTAAGGCTGGAAAGCACCATTTGGATGAAAGGCACCAATCCACTGGCAGTTCTGAATAGCCAAAAAAGGGATATTTTGGACTATCCATCCAATTCAGAGGCCACCTAGTCTGCAAAGACATCCCAACCCTCTCTACAAGATCTCCAGAAACCAAGGAGTAATCGCATCTTTTTGGATACAAAGGTTAGGAAGACCATCTTCTCCAGCTGAAGTTTCCTCTAGTGGAAAGATGCATCCAGGAACAGCGCTGGGATGGGCAGTTGTAGCTCTTGGATGGAGATGAAGCATTCTAGGACTGGAGCAGTGGGATCTGATCCATTCCCAGGACTGCCAAAACTGCAACAGGTTCTTGCTGTTCCCTGTCTGGCCAGGACTGGGAGAGGCTGAGAAATGAGTCTGTAAGCAGTGCTCTGCACAAAGCACTTGGGTTTTGGGATGGGTTCATAGCTGCTGTGATTTAAGATCTTGTGTGGCTTCACACATACAGTTGGTAAAGCTCCCCTTCATTTTCCCAGTAGCCAAATGCGAATAGCGTCCAGGGCTCTATTGCCATCCACCCTGAGAAATCAGCAGCATATCCTTCAGCTAATGAAGCGCAATGGTAACAGCATCTTCATAGCACTCATCCTCTTCACCCTCTGCCTCGCTTCTCCGGACCAGTTAGACATTGCAAAGTTTCCCCCTCTTCTCCCCAAGCTCTGTAAGGACCCACTCACTTTGGGCCTGATCCAAACTCCACCGAAGTTGATGGAAAGTCTCCATCTGGCTCACGCAGATTTTTAACAATCCCTCGGCCATTAAAATGCTGAAAAGGATGGGTGGGTAGAATCCAAACAATTCTGGCCCTCCTCAGAAAAATCTTTGCCCGTGTTTCAGACCCGATCCCTGAAATGTCCCTCCATTAGGAATGGACACAGGGGAGCGATCCCCAGGAAAGGGGCCCTCAGCCCCCCCCAGGCCTCCTCTTCCTCCTACAGAAGGCTACCTTGAAGGCCACAGGCCCCCCAGCTGCCAGAATAGCCGTATATGGTTATTCGCAGAACAATCACAGTGGCCTCCTGATGTCACAAACTACCTCACCGCCTCCTGTTGCGAACCCCCAGCAGCTGGCCCACATTCGCTGAGCTTCTGGGCCCTCGACTTCCACGATGGCTGGCAGAAAGAGGACCCACAGCAGCAAAGCGAGCAAGTGCCCGCTTCTGCGTGGGCAACCGGAGAAGCGATTGCGGAAGGCGCGGAGGAGGCAGCGTCGGCGTCGGAGGGGAGGCACCGTCAGCTACACGCTAGCGATGGCCACCGCACGCGCAGCTGACGGTGTGGAGCCGATGGAGGTGGATCCACCTGAAGACGAGGAGGAGCCGATGGAGGTGGATCCACCTCCAGGACAGCTCCCCACGCAGCACCACGTCACGCCCCACGGCTTCCCTCCACAACGCCGCCGTTGACACGGTGCTAGAGGAGCACCTGGAACACCATCGACACGGTGCTAGAGGAGTGCCCGGCCAGTACCCTCCACACCTGGGCGGCCTGCAGGCTCACGTGTTCCATCCCCCCGGCATCGACAATACTTTGTTGATGGCCATGGGTCTTGTGAGCTCTTCCTTCCCACCGTCCACCCTCTCCCCTACCCCCACCCCTTCTGAAGGGGTGCCATCTCCTCTGCTCTGAGTCCCAAGACAAGGGGACGAGACAACATGGCTTCCGCCATGCTGCTGCACCGGGAGAAGTCCCTCGGAGGGCCACCGAGGTCCCTGGGGCCTGGAGGTGGGGTTTCTTCGGCCTGAGGACGAGAAGGCTGCCTGACCGGAGGTTGGAGATGAAGCCAGACCTTTCGCGGTGGCGCACAAAGAACAGCAATAGATCAAGAGGAGACGTCGGAGAGACAGCCGTTCCTCTGGAGAAGCAGAAGACTACAGGTCTGCCAGGAAGAAGTGCTGGCTTTCAGCATTAAGGCCCCTTCTAGCCGCTTTGTTAGTTCTTTTCAAGATTGGGCAACAAAAAATTAAAAAAAAACTCAATAGAACAAAAAGTAACAGTAAAAATGCTTTCCCTCTCCCTCACTTGGTACTTTGGCAACTATGTCTGGACTCCTCTGTCCCCTCCTGGTCTCCCCAGTCCAGGAAAGACCCCCTTGGTCCGCCCCAGGACTGACTGACAGCGCTGCCCTCACAGCGGGGGGGGGACTGACTGACAGCGGCGTCACGCACAAAGCCCTGGGGAGCTGCCCCAGCGGGGGGGGGGGGGGGGGGCGGCAGACAAAAGGGGGTCCCTCGCCTCCCCTGCAACACACGGCCATGGGGGCTTCCTCCCCTGAACCGCTCCGCTCTGCCACAGATTGCCCCGGGGTGTGGGTGTGGGGGTGTGTGGGGGTGTGTGGGGACGACACGGATGTAGCGTTCGCTGCATATCAAGGTGCCACGATTAGATCACTGGTCAACCCCAGACCAGGGAAAGAGACAGATAACACACACAGTGTGAGCGCCAACTTCCGCCTTTTATTGCGCAGTCAATTCCTTTCATACTAACAAGGGTAGGCGGGATTACAGACACATCATAAGGCTGCGACTAACCCTCTAACTTTCCGTGACATCGTGAGATCTTCCGAACGCCGAACCCTACATCTCTCCCCTCCCTATGACGAGTTGGCTTCTATTGTTATGAACAATTCCACACAAAGAAACAACTATGTAAAGTACTATGAGTGTAAACATATCTCTACAACTAAGTTGAAACACTCTATCTTAAACACCCGTAAATGTCCCATTTACCCTGCAGAGCAAAAAGCTCCTTTACAGAAATTCACACAGGAGGTAGATTGAAAGTTAAGGCTTGGAAAGAATTACTTCTATTACTCTATAAAGTTTATCGTTGGTGCGCTGATGTTAAGGCTTAATGTCTGAGGTACCTGGATTCCTGGCTGCGAGCTCTGACAGCCGGATCCCATAAAGGCACGTGTTGATGGACTCTGAGAGGGACATCATCCAGATACACATCAGGGTCCCCCAGTTGGCTTTGCATCCATTGCCAGAAATTTGTAGCGGATACCCAAGATGTCACAAGCCAGGAAAGGATGACAGCGATCTGTAAGGAAAACACTCAAACACTACGAGGTTAGGGCAGGACGAACCATACGACTAGGGACCCATTTCAGTTGCCCTTCAGGTGTCTGTACACAGGCATACCCTCACCCGAGACAACGCAACTCAAACGGCCCATCCCATTGACGTGTCTGAGGGTCACGCACGCGGACCAACGGGTAAGGACCTTTCTCTTCCGTGTTCGTAAAGTGTCGTTGCGCCGCCGTCTCTTCCAGGTCCCCTCAAACTGTCTGATTTAATGAAGTTAATGCAGTTAACAGAAGACGCTGTGTACGGAGAGCAGGTGTGTTTTCCTGTAACCAGGAGGGCTCCTCCTGCTCCCCCTCCCTAAGCCGATCGCGTAAGGTCTTTAAGGTTCGATGTGCTTGTTCTACAATGGCCTGGCCGGTGCTATTATGAGGGATGCCATGTTTAAGGTCAATACCGCAGATCGTACAAAACCGTTTCACCTTTTCCCCAGTATAAGCTGCAACGTTGTCTGTCTTAATCTGTTGCAGAATACCTAATTGAGCTATGCAAGCACGCCAATGTTGTATAACTGCCAAGCTATTCTGTTTACTATGCGCTGTAGCAAGAATATATCTACTATAAGTGTCTACGGTAACATGTAAATACTGCAGAGGCTTAATAGGAGCATATTCTGTAATATCTGTTTGCCAGATCTGATTTGGTCGCAAACCATGAGGGTTGACCCCTGCTTCCCAAAGGGGTCCTTTAGCACAATGAGGGCAGGCTGCGACAATTTCTTTGGCTTCAGCACGAGAGATGCCCGTTAGTGTCACCAAGCCTTGCAGACTGCAATGCAAAAGGCGATGTAACGTTATCGCGCGGGCCCTTGCTGGCGTGGTGTTATCATCACCAACAGCAGCCATCCACGTTTGTGCCGCCTGGTCGGCACGGCTGTTCCCTTCAGCTAATGGTCCAGGGAGACGAGAATGACTGGTGACATGAATAGGGAAAACGGGCGCACTACGTAACTGTAAGGCATTCAGCAGCATACCAGCTATCTCCGTAGAAGAAGCTAATGCCCATTCCCCCGCAACCAAAAGCTTATATACCTACAGTGAATCCATGACCACATTTAAAGGCTCAGTCGGCCAACGTAACAATGCCATGGTCACTGCTTTGGCCTCCAAAAACTGCACCGAGCGACTTGGCTCAGTATATACTACCTGGTGCCATACCCCATCTTCTCTCCAAACACAAACGGCTTTGCTGGTCTTGGAGGACGCGTCAGTAAAGATTGTTTGTCCGTCATTAGGGTGCTTCGCCACCTGCTGTGCTGGAAGAATGGGTAAAGCATGCAAGATCTCCCCACAAGGATGGACCTCATGTCCCGCTATAGTCCTGGCAAATTCTGCTAATGCACCCTGCAAAACAGCCACCTGCTGATAAACCAAATTCCATTGCGTTAGTGAGCAAGGCAAAACAATGCGGTCTGGATCTCTGCCGGTAAAATGTTGACAAGCCTCCCGGCAACGCATGATCATGGTGGCTACCAACAGAGGCCAACTAATGATAGCTGTGCGTACCTTACCCTGATGTAACCATGCAAAGGGCCACTCTGGGCCTTCTGCATTCTGTATCAATACACCGTGGCAGCTCTGGCTGGCTACCAAGAGCCGCGCATCAACTGGTTGTGTGGGTTGAAACCTCTGCAGGCCCCACTGCTGGGCCCGTTGGGCTATGTTTTCTAGCAACTCACGTTGTGCTGGTTGCAATACACGTGGCGTTTGCAAGGGTTCCCCCCCCCGAAGTAGTTGGTACAAGAGATTCATTTCATCTTCAGCAATGGGAACGAAGTTCCTCAGCCACAATAGTTTGCCTACTAACTTTTGGGCATCATGTAAAGTACACACTTGGTCAGGGACCATAAAACTTTGAGCGGTGACTGTGCGAGGGGTTACTTGAGTGCCTAGATAACTAACAGAAGGTCCCATTTGTGTTTTGTTAGGGGATATGTGTAGCCCGTATTCACGTAGTTGCTGTACCGTCTGATCATAGAGGTGTTGCAATACAGACTCATCCTGATGGGACAGGAGAATGTCATCCATGCAATGCATGGTGGTGGCCTCCAGGTAGTTTTTTCGCAGAGAATGCAAGACCTTACCTACCGCGATCTGACAGAGAGTTGGCGAATTTTTCATGCCTTGAGGGAGCACTTTCCACTGATACCGTTGCATGGGCGCTTGATGGTTCCGCTCCGGGATAGAGAAGGCGAACCGCTCCCAATCTTCTGGGTGTAAGGGAATACTGAAAAAACAATCTTTAACATCGATTACAATGACACCTTGTCCTTTTGGCACAATGGCCGGAGAGGGCAATCCTGGCTGCAAAGCCCCCATGTCCTGTAAGCGGGCGTTAACCGCTCGCAAATCACGGAGGAGTCGCCATGCGCCTGATTTTTCCTTTATGACAAATATAGGAGTATTCCAAGGACTGGTGGAGGGTTCAAGATGGCCCATTTGTGCTTCCCTGTGCACCAATTCCACTACCGCCGCCCGCTTCTCCTCAGCCATTGGCCACTGCTCCACCCACACCGGCTTGTCCGCTAGCCAGGTGAGCTTCAAGGGACGGCAGACGGCGGTGGCCGTCATTAAAAATCCGTGGACAGGCGACATCCCCAGCGATGTAGGCAGCAGCGCCCAAGGACGGCTGTCGGGACCGCTGCCGCCATCGGGTTGCACCACGCCACTCTCTCAGCATCTGCAGCAGTTGCGGGCTGGGCAAGAGTGATTTTCACCAGGGCTGTACTTTCCCTCGACTCTCGCGCCCCCCCCACCCCCGTCCCGTTTACCGACTTCGGTCCCTGTGGCTTTGTACGCCCCGGCGCCCCCTGCTGGACCTCGGGCACACGGCAGTCTCGGGCTCTGTGCCCGAGCTTGCCACACCTCCAACAACGAATGCTGCCCGCCCCCGCCTCCTGGCCCGACCCTCTGGGTCTGGTTGCGCAGTGCCTCGCCAGGTGGCCCCTCCCCCCGCATCGGTGACAAGCGCCTGCAGCCGTGCGCAAAGCTCGCTGCAAGGCCGTCACTAGCGGACGCGCTTCCCGTTCTCGTTCCCTTTCCAGTACGTGACGTATCATGTCGCCTAGCGTGGAGCGCGCCGGCAACTGAGCGAGAAGCGCTGCGGTCTGCGGGTTCGCTTGAGCCTTGGCACACTCAACTGTAATCGCGTCTTTAGCCGTCTCCGGAATGTCTGCAGCCTGCACAGCAAGCTGAAGCCGATCTAAAAAGGCAGTAAACCTCTCGGCAAGCCCCTGGCGGATCTTCACCCAAGGGGGATCCGCTCTGTCCATAGCTGCCACACGCCTGAGTGCGGCCATGGCGGTAGCCGCGACCGCCGCAAAGTCACGTCCGCGCATGCCCTGTGCCTGCGCCTGAGGCGTGGCAAACGGCCCTTCGCCCAAGAGTTGTTCTACGGTCACTCCCGCTAGGTGGTGACCAGGGTCCTGGGCGTCGGCCACTGCCCTAACGCACTGAGCTCGCCATTCCTCCTTAAACAGCAGCAGCAAAGATGGGGGCAACACCCCTCTCATCAGCTGCATCACATCGTAGGGCGCAACAGGCGTTGAGAGCAGACGTTCAAACAAAGCGAGCGCCTGCGAGGAATTCACTCCATGCGCCTGCACAGTGCTTGCGAGTTCCCGAACGGTCTTTACATCAAAAGGTGTCCGCGCGTGCCCGCCCCGCGCCGCCGCCCGAACAGGGAGAACGACCGGCTGAAACTGAACCCCTGAGAGGCAACATTCTTTGGCCACCAGTCGCCAGTCTGTACCTGTTTGGGTGCCCCCTTCCTGACCATCCCCGGCCCCCTGCGTCGGAGGCATTAACGGCACCGCACGCTCCGCATTCTGTATGGCCCCCTCAAGCCTCCGCAACAGACCCTGCAGCGTCTGTAAAGCGTCCTGTCCCTCCCTTGTCTGACTCTGTGGCGCGGATTCCGGTGGTCTCCGTACTACACTATCCATCCTCTCCTCACCACAATTAGCGGAATCTGTCTGCGTGGGTACCTCGCGCCAGTCTCGGAAGGACCCAGCCGAGGGTTTAACCCGTTCCGGCACAGGCGCGGTAGATGGCGCCGCAGGCAAAGGCTCAGCGGGCTCAGGCGCCGCAGGCAAAGGCTCAGCCAGCAAAGGGTCAGCAGGCAAAAACTCAGCCTGCTCTCCCGGCAAGGGCGCCCGATTTCCCTCGCCGGGGGGTGGTTCCTCCTCTGCCACAGTCTCCAAGCCCCGCAGCCTTCTGATTCCCCCTCCGCGGGTGGCCGTTCCTCCCACTCTTTCAACTGACGGTATAAATCTGCCTTAACATTCCTGCCTGGAACCCAGTCCGGGAGGCATTCCGCCAAACCCTTCCGCACCTCCCGCCGTAACTCCCCCCATGGACGCCGCAGAGGGGGCTCGTCCGTCCCCGCTGGTGCCGTCCCTACAGGAAGAACCTCCGTCTCTGCCGCACCCTCCGCGTCCACGCTCTCAGTCGGAGATGGACCGCTCTGTGAGCCCCGCTCCACAGCCGCCCACTCCGTCCGAGTCTGACCCACTGTCCCTGGGGGCACTGCCCCCCCTTGGTTTTGAGGCGGCGCTTCATCCGCAAACAAAACAGCTCGCGCCGCCGACCCACGCTCCCCAGCTTTCCGTCCTGCCGTAACCACCTCCTCCACTCTCCCCCACGCTTGTAATCGTTCCGCAGCTCCGCGCTCGCCCGCCAGCGCCGACTGCAGCAACAGCTCCCGAACCTCTCCCCAGTTTGGGGGACTTAATACTTCTCTGGGAGAGCCCATCCCTCCCCGGCGCAGCACCCATTGGATGCATTCGCCCGTGGGGCCCCTCCTAATCGTTCCGCGGGCACCCACATCATCAGCCAACACTTGCAACACCTTAATCACTTGCGCAAGTCCCATCGTCGCCTAGTGCGACCGATCACGTCGGGGTCACCATTATGCAGCGTTCGCCACATATCAGGGTGCCGCGATTAGATCACTGATCACCCCCAGACCAGGGAAAGAGACAGATAACACACACAGTGTGAGCGCCAACTTCCGCCTTTTATTGCGCAGTCAATTCCTTTTATACTAACAAGGGTAGGGGGGATCACAGACACATCATAAGGCTGCAACTAACCCTCTAAATTTCCGTGAGATCGCGAGATCTTCCGAACGCCGAACCCTACACACGGACACTGTGCATGTAGCGAGGTAGCTCTCACGCTCTCTCTAGTGCAACTGTAATTGCCAACAAGCCGTAACAGCAACCATCGATCGGAGGAGCACCCGGTGTCTATACAGTATTTTGATACAAACTTATCCTCCCCAAGAAAGTCAATCGCTAATAAAGCAAAGCCAGCAGCAGGACAAGCAGCACCGGGGCAGAGGAGATCCCCCCCTTTTGGGGAGGGAGCAGGTAAGTAGCACAAAAACGTCCTGCGGGAGGAGGAAAAACGGAGAAGCCTTTCCCAGTTCCGACTTCCCTCACCCACGAGCTCTCCGGCCTGATCACGCTGACTTCAGCAGCTAGGAGCATCAAGGTCCACAGTCACCAGTGCCAGCAATACGGCACCGGTGCCACGAGCCCAGGTGACGCTGGAAGTGATGTCAGATACAGAAAACCCTGTGGTAGGTTAGAAAGTCCTGGTTTAAATTTAGTCACTTAGCCAAGATCAGTCTGATCTGTTCTAGTCTTCCTGTTTAACGGTGCCTCACCTGGAGCACCACTGCTGATCCCTTCTGCTCTTCCTCATGGATGGTGCGTCCCTCTTGGCAGGAAAACGGACCGCTGACCCGATACAGAGCGACTGAGCAGTCAAAGCGAGGAGGGGATACCTCCTCAAAAGACCACCGAAGGCCAGCTGAGACCCCCGCACGTGCGGAGAGGGCGTCTGATGCATCAGGGTTACGCAATGCTACGCACATGCATCGGATAGTTTGAATATGTATTAGGTAGGAGTAGTTTAATAAATTAGATGCAATTGTTACTGTATAAAAGGGACACAACTGACGAATCCGGCCTGCTTGATTTGTGCAAAGTCCACGGAGCACCCTGCGCAGAATAAAACAGTTATCTCTCCCACCTGTGTGAGATTGGTCTCTTGCACACCGTGTACCGAATCCGCTTTTAGGACAACAGAAGCAAGCGTGTGGCTTTTTCCAGGGTTTATGGGATGCCAAGGGGAAGAGAGGGAAGAGCTTGCTTGTTTCTGCTTGTTCTTCTTTAAGTACTTTTCCCTTTCCTTTTAGCAGGCGGGCACTGCTTTAAAGAACAAGATGCTTTCTCAAAGTTAAAAGAATGCCTATCATCTCAGTTAAAATAAAAACCATTTTTGTTTAGATTTCATTAACCCATGTTCTTTATGATTTTCTAAAATCATGTTCTAAAATGATTTTCCAAAATGGATGCGCATCTTGCCCGTAATTCCGTAATGGCATTTTCCGGACTGAGACATCAAAATGTCTTTGTGTGTAGGTTGTAGCCTCAGCCAGCCCAGCTCTTGCAGGGTAAAGGCCCTTTCTTATGCAGCTGCATCTAAGATCAGGGAAGTGGGACATCCTCCTGCTCCTGACAGAACCAGTGCTAAAGAAGATCAGCTCATGGATATCTTCCCTGATTTATGGCTTGTTCTCCATCTGGTCAACTCTCTAGCCCTTCCCTGGTCCTCACCGCTGCCCATCTCATTGTACAGCCCCCCAGCAGAAGGGACCGAACCCTGGTGCACTCAGCCTGTACCACGGTTTGTGGGACAGGACTGAGGAGAATGCCGTAAATGGAACCAGTTTCTCAACCCCATTTCTTCTTGGAGGGAAAGCATTCTTTCACTGCTGATGGGAGTCCGGGAATGAATACAGAGGCAGATAGGGTGGATAATCCGTGCACCATGGTGGGAACAAGCCAAACAGATCCCGTGTTGCATTATCATCTGACTCTTTTAGAACATCGCCTCATTCTGCCAGACACATTACCCCGTCAGACGGCCGCACGACGCTACTGCTAAAGTAACAACCAGTAACACAGTGTTATGTGCTAGACCAGCATTGTGCGTGTAGGTGCTGACGGTGCCTCAGCTCAGGAGAGGGCTGAAGAATGATGGTTTATTGCAAATGCGCTGGCCTGATGGCAAAAAGCTGCCTGAGCATGCCCTAGGCACATCTGAAATCTTAACTCCCAGCCTCATCCCACTACCTATCAAAGGCATAAATAATTACACAACTTGTAGCAGAGTGGTAAAATCTAATCCAAAACATTTTCACCAATTTTGACCTTTTTAATGCTCTGAAGCATAGGGCAGCAGTCCATCCAAGACTAGAAACCTCTACTTCTTCTTCTTCTTGGAGGGAAGGAGTGTTTTCTGCCAGGGTAAGACTGATTAAAATAACACACAGTGCCAAGCTGATGCTTGTTTTATTAGAGTCTCATACAATGATTTTCAAATGTAAAATTCCCGACTTATGACACTCAAGGATCAACATCGTAAAGCTTGTCGCTCTTTTTTCCAAAACCTCTAGGTTGTGAAGAAAAAGACATTCTAACCCAACATCTTCAGTATGTTAATTTGAAAACGTAAACAAAGTAGAATTTCATTTTAAAGCATTTAATAGTAGAGACAAGCAATGTGTAAAGCTGAATTACAAAAGAAACAATACAACCCGACACTCATGCTACAAGTTTACCTTTCCACAACCATTAGTACTTCCAGGTCAGTTCTTTCCAACAAAGAGATGCTGTAGTGGCAAGAAGATTATGCTGGGGAAACAACAACAACAACCCCCCCACGTTGTACCTAAAGTACTTCTCTGAGAATTGTAACAACAAGGTAATTTCTGTCCACCAGAAAGACACAACCCCAGCACAAAATAATACAGAGGAAGACCGAAAAAGTAGAGGAAACATAGAGAACAACCTGTGCCGTAACGGTCTAGTCTCAATACTTAAGGGGACTAGCATACATTATGATTAACAAGGAGCTTTATTCCTTCCAAAACTAATCCACCTATCAAACAGGTACTGCCAACGTTCAACACGTGCTGTGCAGTGAACAGACCACTCTTGCGGCACGCAGCTTTGACAGCTTTAGAGCACTCCTTTAGTCAGCAATGCCCAGCAACTGTTGGCGGGGCTACTTTCATTTTGGTTTAAAATGGTGTCTTTGGGAGTCAAAGTTACAAAGGCCACAGTTGCTAAGTGGGCAAATAAAGGCCATACTTGCCTTAAGGGGACTGAAGGTCCCTCCCAGGAAGGCCCCTCGAGAAGGGGGAGTGTGTAAAAGTCCTTTAGAAACTGGGCTGGAGGCGGCACTCCACAGCTGATAAAAGCCACATCCTATGAGGGCTGTGACTGAGGTCAGTAACACCCCCCCAACCCCCCACCCCCCTTCCATTCCCCCCCCTCCCCCCCCCCCCCCCCCCCCCCCCCCCCGTGAGGAGTTTTTTCCCCAAAGACAGCCCAGAAGAGGAACATTTCCTGGGAATGCTGCACCTTACCACAAGACAAAAGGACACCCCTGAATGCTCCTTTGCCTTGGCACACTTTTTTGTTTAAACACAGAAAAGGGGGACCCATTCTTCAAGAGAATGTAGAATCACCTGAACTGCCAGAATCAGGCACAGGCTCGGACAGAGCCAGGACTGCATCTGCTCGTAGCTGCAGTAGTCGTACCTTCTCCAGAACCTGGACAGGCCTCTTCCTTCTGACTCCACGTTTCCTTTGTTTACCATTTGGTCCAGTTGCTGCAGGAGATGCACCGCACCCTCAGCCTGACCGGTTCCTGTTCTTTGTTCAAGGTTAGATCCCACAGGCGCCCCTGTCAGAAACAGCAGCAAGAACAAAAACACAAGCTCGCTCTCTCCACACTCCCTGCACACCCAACGGCAGACCCTGAAACCCAGAGGTCGGTCCAGACTCTGACTGACATCACGCCTGGGAGCTTTCAAAGCAATCACAGTGCAGACTGGTTTGGAGGTAGGCTCCCATCTCACAGCCCAGCTCTGAAAGAGCTACGTAGCCCGGCTCTATGGGTGGGAATTGCTTACAGCCAAAATCATTGCTGACCTGCCGCTCTATGGTGCTTCTAATTCCTAGTCTCACGTGCTGGAAAATACCAAACACCACTTCTAAAGGAAAACTATTACCAATGTCATCCTTGCAGCTTTTGACTTCATATGACCAATTTGAATGAAACAAGCCAGGAATTCCTTACACAAACTCACCCGGTTACAGCCCACAGTAAGGGATGCTGGACTAAACTCACGCTCATCTTCTTTGCAGGAATTCTGAAAGGAAAAGGAACCCAAGAACTTTCACACCATGTAAAATTCTATTCTACAGGAGATCTTTGTTTCTTTGCTTGCTTGCTTGAAGAACTAAAAGGCAAGGTCTGCTCTCTTGTTCTGTGACTTTATTTTCTTGCCTGCTACTACGAGGACTTTCTTCACCAATAGCTTTCTGCCCCTCCCTCCTCAGGACATTCCCAGGCCTAACATAAAGCTGGAATTCATTGACTAGGCTTTAATATAGCAGATAGTGAAAGAGGAACACCAGCTATGGCACAGACAGAGGTTTTAAAAAACATCGACAGAGGTGCTGTGGGAAATAACAGCCGCTGGACAATACAGGCCCCTAGGCATCAGCCCTGCTAAGACACACTCATAGGAAGCAGAGTAACAGGGCAGGGACAAAAGTGAAAAGTGCCAGAAGCAAGAGGTGAGCCAGGAATACCCATTCGCAAGGCTATCAGCAATACAAAGGACCACAAACAACAAAACCACCCTGGAAGCTTCTTTAGGAGAAAGTGAAACAACTTTGTCACAGAGATAAGAGAAGAGAAGAATAGATCCCTCCCTGATGGTGCTTCTCTTGCACTAAGCTCAGGTTCACGTGAAATTCCAAACTTTAGATGGCCAGAGATCTTGGCAGTTTAGTCTCAGAGCATTAACTAAGGTAGGAAAATTATCTGCAGTGACAGGCTGAGCGTCTCCCAGTTCCTTCTTCCTTGGACTTCTACTGGTGCTCTTGGTAAGCAGAAAGATGCACAGGCTCAGCTCCAGTCATCCTGACCAGACAGCCTCCTGTCAAAATCGCAGGCCTGGAAGGCATTTGGATGAGAGCTGAAAATGCAATCTATTCAACAGCCATGCGACTGCGGCACTTCCATGC